>NC_140496.1:12032933-12107933 GCF_964271855.1 Acomys minous
CCCTCTAACTCTTCCCTGTTGGCCGTGTATAATTCTATTACGTCTTTGCCGTTTTCTGACTGAGCTGAGCTCTCCGTGCCACAGTAGATGGCTGCGTGCAGGGTTCTGCCCCCCTGGCAGCCTTTGCTTTATTATCTGCTGAACCAAAGCCAGAGTTCGCTAGCCTCAGACCTCACAGGGCAGCCGCAGCCACCAGAAGGGATCATGAACTCCAGAGTTCTGCGAACTGTGAAGTGCTTGGCCAGGCAAGGCTTCCTCACGTTGACACCAGCTGTCACCTCTGCTCTCAGAAGCCCTCTAGTGAATCTTTAGTGCAGGAGGAAGGAGGCAACCACTCTTAGACATGGAAGAAAAATGACTCCAGCCAGCCTGCATCATTTTGATGACATGTAGAGGCTGTTATGATTGGCCAGCAGAGGACCTGCAGAGAAACCCAGGGTGTATAGACTCTCTTCAATTATGTCTCCTTTGGTGTCTGACAGCACCAAGGGGCAGCAGTAGGCAGGTATGGGCAGCTTCCCTCTAATATTACAGTCCCTGTGTCTGCCTGTGGCACGAGAGCCTGCAGCCTTTGACAATGGCTGATGTTACAGTGCTCAGCCTGAGATCTGAGAAACACTTGGCCCTGAAGACTTGACAGGTCTCCGGAGCCTTCTGGTGACCAGAGCTTTCAGGTCCTTCTCTCTGGCTCCTCACAGACATCCATCAGCTCTCTGTTCTCTCCTAATCTATTTCTGCTTCCCTTTCTGGCTAGTCTCAAATGGATTAGCCAGCTTTTTCATTTGTTACTGGCTGCTTGTGAAACAACTCCAGGTACCCGTCTCTGTCTGACCAGGATACCCAAAGGGTTTACCCAGGATCTGGGTATTGGATATCACGTGGCTGACTAAGGTTCAGGCACCTCTTTCCACTGTAGTAGAGGCCTGGCAGGTACATGGGACTCCTTGGTGGGATCAATGGTAGTCAAACTGGCATGCTGCATTCAAGCCTGTGAGTCCCAAGGGTGGGTCTGAAGCCTCCACAGTCAGATAGCCTGTTTCTCACCAGGACTTCTCACATGTAGCTTTCCCATTGCCAGGCAGCACTTGCCTGTGAAGCTGGCATGGGCACAGGGACCTGAGTGGCAGTAACCACCATGGCTGGTCCAGAGTCCAGCACCGGAATCAGGAACCTGGCTGCCAGCATCTGGGACGGGCTCTTCTGTGGTCACTGGAGCTCCTCAGCTGTCAAACAGTTGAGGATACTTTTGGGATAGTTAGCCCAGGGCTCAGGGATGCCTCCTGGACTGTTGTGGTTGCTCAGATAGAGGGTAGGAAGAGCTATATAAGGACGGTGCCGAGAGAAGTGAGAATCTTGGGTGTTACTAGCTGCTGATGCGGTTCTCAGGGTGGAGCAGAGGTTGGTTGAGCTGTCAGGGCATGGCAATGGCTGGCACCTGGGAGATCTTTGGCCACAGGCTTTTCTCTTCTGCTTCCTATTTTGACCTTAGCCTGTGTTAACAGTTCCACTGCAGAGAGAGAGGAAAGACCACGCTAGCTGAGTCTATTGGGCCAGATGTCAGAGCTTCAGTTTTGGGCAAGGCAGCTCAACCTCTCAGGCTGCTTATCAGTTCACACAGCCTTGCTCTAGCACCAGTCGTTAGTCATGAAGGCTTGTGTTTTAGACCAATCAACAGCATTGTCATCAATCCTAATGGACCCTCTCACCAGGGGAGGTACTATCCTTCTGCAGAAAGGCCTGTGATGATAAAAAACAAAAACACAACAACAACAACAAACCCTAGTACAAACTTGTTCATACCTACACTTCCAGGAACCCAGAGCAATTAGTCTTGTGCATAACTGTAGCCAGGGATCTATAGAGTTCAGGATGGCTGGTACAGGCTTGGGGATGGTTGGAGTGGCTGGCTGACCAGCGCTCCTTGTGTTCAAGGTTTTCCAGGTAGCATAGAGTCCAGTAGCTGCTAAGCAGGGACTCCGATTTCCCTATCACCATGCCTTTGCTTGTTTATAGAAAATTCAACACCAGAAATGATCACAATATACAGGTATAGAGAGAACACTAAGGGTCATTCTTAACAGTGCTTACCATGCCCAGTGCCCAGGGTGAGCTGGTTCTTTCAAGAACAACAACAACAACAACAACAACAACAACAACAACAACAACCACTACTACTACTTGTTTCTTCCTCCTCCTCCTCCTTTTCTCCTCCTCCTCCTCTTCTTCTTTTTTTTCAAGACAAGGTTTCTCTGTGTAGCCTTGACTGTCCTTGACTCACTTTGTAGACCAGGCTGGCCTCGAACTCACAGTGATTTGTCAACCTCTGCCTCCCAGAGTGCTGGAATGACAAGGATGCATTGCCATGCTGATGGCTCCCCCTCAGCTATTTTAAGGAAACTGTGCATACCTTTTCAGTGCATCACATCAGAGTTGCAGAGGGGCAGAGCCCTGGCCTATCATGCGTTCAGCAGGCATCTATTGGGCATCTTGAGTGAGGTGGTCCTTGACCATGCTTATCTAGGGCTAAACATAGGCTCTGTGGCCGAAATAGCATTATAGCTGGAGATTGAGAAGTTCAAGATCAAGGCTTGGTTGGATTTTGGTGTGAGCCCTGTATTCTGACATACACTTGACCACCTTCTTGATGCACCTTTGTGGTTGAGAAAGAAAGAACTCTTACCTCTTCCTCTTTGGATGAGGGCACCAATCTCATCTGCCGTGAAGTGGGGCACCCCCCAGGAGCACATCTAAAATTAATTAGCTTCCAAAATGTGCCATACCAAGCCTTCACCCTAGGCTTTAGTTGGGGTTCCCTGATGTGAGTGTGGGCCAGGGCAGTTGGCAATAGCTATTATAGGTTGGTTACCTCATGTGAGTGCATGTGTCTTCAGAGGCCAAAGGCATGGGATCCAGTCCTAACTGGAGTTATAGGTGGTTGTGAACCACCCAGAGTGGGTTATGGGACCTGGACCTGTGTCCTTTACAAGAGCAGTATGCACTCTGAACCTCTGAGGCATCTCTCCAGTCTCAAGGATTTGTGCTGTAAGATTCAACCCGTGTGTGTCCAGTGCAAATGGACCACCACATGATACAAACAAACTGAAGCCACCATGCAGAGTGTGAGGCTGGGTGAGGGAAGGTCTGCATTTAGTCCTTCTATGGAAATGACCTAGCTCAGGGTAGGTACATTTGTCTCTGAGGACTCATCTTGGCCATCTGCAAGGTATAGGCAACAACAGCATTTTATTTCCTCTTATTTCTCTATGGGGTTTCTGTGAGGGGTCATTTTAAGTGATCATTCAGTGATCTATTATTGTTGTTTTAATTAATTAATTAATTATTAATTATTCATTAATGCATGCATAACGGCGGGCAAATATTAATTGTTTTTTTCTCATCTAAAAATTATATTTAGATACCAAGCAAACGCACAAGCTTCATCATGATGGTTTATTTCTCTGTCTTTGTGTGTGTGTGCATGCATGCAGGTGCACATGCATGTATGTACGTGTACATGTATTTGCGTGTACATGTGGAAGCTGGAAGTCAACCTTTAGTGTCGTTCCTCAGGATACCAACCGTCCTGTTTTTTTTGATGGTTTGAATCTCCTTGACTCAGCTTGGCTGGATGGCTAGTGAGCGCAAGGAACTCCATATCGCCAGTGGTGTGGTGACAAGCAGGAGCCACCATGCTTGAGTTCTGGGCGTTGAACTCGGGTCCTCGCGCTTGTGTGGTGAGCACTTTCCTGCCTGAGCGGACTCTCCAGCTTGCGCACATCCTGTCTATCCGTTCACCTGACACTGTCCTCACTTAACGCCGCACTTGGCTTTTGGCTTTTGCAGTTACCAACAACAACACAGCATATTTTCGCTCCCTTCACTCAATCTTGTAACCTCCATCTTGGTCCTATAGACACCAAAAGGACTTTCAGTGGAAATTTAGGGCAGGTGCGTCTTGCAAATTGGAGAACGGCCTGTCCTTTCCAGGATGACCCACACTTAGGATGCCTCTAACCTCAGTGCCACTTTTCTGTCCCTTAGCAGCGGACTAGACAGGATGGAGCACGAAAAGGCTTTGCCTTCCCTGTTGTCTGGCCCATCAACAGCTCAGCCCACCTTTGTTTTCTGAGCCCTTTAAACTTTTGGCTAAGTTAACTTTGTATCCCCAGGAGACAGCGGGCCTGGAGAGTGGCTCATCTCTCCTTGTGCCACCAGGTGGCGATGTTTCCTTTGTCATGGTCCAGTATGTCCCAGCGCTTCCTGATTTCAGTGCCCAGCGGCCTTCTGCTCCCTCAGTCAGGCCGCTTTCTCTACCTAGGCAGAGGACTCTGGTAGTTCGTGGTGTCCTCATCCTTAGGGTGTGAGTGGAGTGTCACTAGCTTCTCTAGAAAAGTCAAACACCTCTGCAGACACAGAAGATGCCTTGAGAATTGGTTCAGGGACAGGGTCTTTCCTCACTGCTGGCTGGCCAAGCTGTCATTTGCTGGCAGTACCAGTATGATTTTGGAGAACAGTTTACTGGGCCCTCACAGAACTCCAACAGTTGGGACTCGAACTCCAGCTGGCTTTCATGTGCCTCATTTTGCTTCCTTATCTAAATTACTCCAGAATGCTTTTATGCTTTTTTGATAAATGAAACCCCTACAGTTAGTCTCTAGAATTAAAGTGCACAACATGATATATATATATGCTTGAGGGATGCCACTGAGTTTGACAGAACTTTTCTCAGTTGCTAGTGAGCTTGGCTCAGGGGCCTACAGTTCTGGAAAACTCAATGGTCCCCAAAGCCACCCTAAGCTAGTGGCTTTAGGTCCTTGCCTTGTGAATTAAAAAAAAAAAATCAGACCACAGGGGGTGAGTTTTAGAGAAAGGTTTGTTGTATAGTCATAAGAGGGAAAGCATGAGATAGTGAGAGAGAAACTATGTGAGCCAGAGAAAAAGAGTGAGTGAGCTAGACACCCACACCCACACATACACATACCCCACACACACAACACACACACACACACACACACACACACACAGAGAGAGAGAGAGAGAGAGAGAGAGAGAGAGAGAGAGAGAGAGAGAGAGAGAGAGAGAGAGCGCACAATTTCTATCCAGTAAGTGGGTCCCTGGGGATGAGGTGCTATGGAGATGCTAGTCCCAAACTTGAGCAAGGCGTGGTGGGTATGAGCTGGTCAGTTCAGTGGGCCCACCTGGGGAGTGTCCAGCTGTCTCACCAGAGCCTCAGTGATGTTGGCAGGTGATACAGCTTCCAGGTGATAGAAAGAGATAACAGGGAACCAAAAACCTGAACTCTTCTTCTCATGTTCCTGAACTCCAGAAAGGACGTTCTCAGGGCTGCTGTTCTGGGACCCCTGCCCTTCCCAGCCAGTTCCTAGCTCCTGTTCTCACCAGTATTTGAGAGACAAAGAGACTTGGCAGAGACACCGTGGGCAGGATCACCTGGTTTGGTACTGAGGAATGAGGTTAGCTAGCAACCCCAAACTCCTCTGAAGGATGTTTTCCTAAAACTCAGCCTGCTACAGAAGAAGAGCAACAGTGTTCCCAGTAACAACTCATCTCAGTGCCCGCTTTATAGACCCAGGCTATTCTCCCCTGAGGTGGGCTTCTCCTCTCTTCCCCACTGCTTAGCCCCCCCTCCCCACACATTTGCTCAGATGTTACCTGTGCAAATATATCAGCCAGGAAGTCAGCAATGAGGCGTCAGCCCTGTGGAGGTGAACCCTGCCACGCCCATTTAGTCCTTGTTTTTTTTTCTGAGTAGTTATCTAAATGATCAGGCCTCAGCTTGCCTCATGTTTACAATGGGCGCGCTAAAATGTACAAGCTTGAGTTGTTCTGAAGTATAAATGAAGTATTGTATGCCAGGAACCTGAAACAATGTCTGATGGAATTAAAGGAGAGCCTTCATTACAAGAGAGTACAAAGTACAGTCACTAGCCTTGCCAGATGATCTCCAAAAAGGAGGGAATGGATGAAGAAGGAAGAAAGTAGAGGTCTTTAATAGAGCCCTTGACTTGGATATCAGGATAACAGAGATAAGCACCATTCAGAGTAAAGCAGTGATGCTGAACTGCACGGGGTTGGGGTGCGGAGGGGCATCTAGACCACAGCAGTGATGCTGGGTCGTCAGTCCTTCAGTGTGGCCCTACAATGGAAAGATGTTCCAGTCTCAAGGTGTGCATGGGTGTGCAGCGCAAGCAGCTGTGCATTTTTCTTTTTCCCATCCTCACACTTCAGCCTGAACCACAGGAACAAGTCACTGGTCTCCACTGTACGGGCAGAATCTCTTGTCCTGCGTCCAGGCTCTCGCCTCTACCTTGTCATTTCTTCCATCCCTCAGGGAGGCCATGTTTGTTCTCCGAGGTCCTTCTCCTGCGAGGCTTTCCTAATGTCTTCCCAAAGTCCTTACAGCCCATTGCTTCTTCTTTGTCTGACCTTTGTGTGACTTCAAGTGTGAATAGCTTTTTAAAAACATATGAACACGGTTGTTTTCGAGCTCACTGAGACCTGCCTACTTCTATCCTCTGCCCTGAATGCCAAGGTTAAAGGTGTGTAAGGCCTAGCCTGGCTCTTCAACCTAGTCCTGGTCCCACTGCATAAGAAGAGTTTTCAGAATTAAATCATCTCACACAGTAGTTACTTTCCTTACTGCTGTGACCAAATACCCAGCAAGGAGCAAGTTAACAAATGGAGGGTTCATTTTCGGCTCATGGTTTAAGGGGACACGGTCCATCATGGCAAGGAAGACAAGATGACAGGATGGATCATGGCTGCAGTGAAGCTGGGACACTTTACCCCTTCACAGCTGGGCAGGATGGGAAACAGAGAGAGATATGAATGTTTGGAAATACTTATCTCACTTTCTGTTTGTCCCTCTGCTGATTCCATGTCCTGAGTCCATGGATGATGACGCCCACAGTCAGGGTTGGCTCCTTCTTTCTCTGTTAGCCAAAGCCTCCTCACAGATGTGCCCGGGGGTGTGCGTCTCCCAGGGGACTCTAGATCCAGTCACGTTGACAATGAAGATTATGTTAGGGGAAGCAGTGCCACTAACAGCATTCATTATAAACACAGTAATTGTGGTTTTATGTAAAGATACGCCTCTATAATCTTAGCAGTTGGGATGGGGACGGAGAAATAACAGCAGCTCAAGGCCAGCCTCAGAAACATGAGACCCCGGCCAATGAATATAGGTTAGGGTTCTTCCAGATGGCCCTGTTCACCTAATGCTGCCTCTTAGACCCATTTTTGGAGCGAGGAAACATCAACTATAATCTCTTTGGAATAGAGTCTTCTAGAATTTTTGTCAATTGCATTTTTGCATATATCTTTTTATCTTTTGTCCCCTTGATAAACTTTGATAACAGTACTGGTCTCACTGTGTTGTTTTGTCCATATCTTTTTCTCGCCCCATAGGCTACAAGTTACTAATGTGTTCCAATTTCATCTTGTTGACCCTTTGTCTCCAGGATCCAACACTGAGCCAGCCATTGAAAAGATAGCTTCCTAGAACTAAGTGTGGACAAGAGTATGATGTGGCGAGCAGGAGCCATTACACAGAGGAGGTTTAATTGGAGTGTCACCTCCCCACTGGGGTGTGAAATCCTCAGAGGGCATCTCCGCTCTGCGTAGGAAAAGGGCAGTGTTGAAACAAGCAGTTGAGCACAACGTTGAGTTAAGTGCAGGCACCGATCCCTGACAGGCCTAGCTCGGGCCAGGGAGAGAGGGCAGCACAGAGGGCACGGGAGGCACAGTTGCAAAATTTCCCAGGCTGAGGCTGCAGGCTGAGATCCACTCACGCATTAGGATTCAACAGAGGCAGAGTCTTTCTGTCTTGTTGAGAATAGACAGGTTGAGATGGCGTCTGGATGCTCCAAAGGACTTGTGGGTAACTTCTCAAACCCGAAGGGAAAATGGTGTGGGCCAGCTACGGTTACGGTTACTACAAGTATATTTTATCATTCTACTTGGGGAGGCTGTTTGCAGACAAGAAGGCCTTTCGCTGGGTGCCTCCCGCAGGTAGAGGAAGTAGTCTGAATTTGTCGCCCGTCCCCTTCCCTATTAATCATTGTCTCATCTCATCCTGTGCAGATGTCATGAGCCTCTCTCTATTTGAAGTCTTTATCGGTATTTATCTTGGAGTCTTTAATAAATCATTTTCCAGCTGTGTGTGTGATCCATGGTGCTTGGCATGAGCAGGGTGCCACCAGACCCCACTCATGGCATTTCTTTGACATGTCGGTGAGATTCCTTCCGCGAGATGGCTGCTAGAAAACTGGGGGTGAAGCTGGAGTTTTTGAAAGGCTTGTTTAGTGAGAAGGGGGAATTCCCCCCCCGCCCCACTTAATCTAATTATAGTCATTATTCTGTCAGGGGCTGCGTGTTAAAGCAGAAACAGTGGTTAGAATAAATTAGACCATCTGAACCTGGGGGTTCAGTCTAGTAAGCCCAGGTACTTGGGTGGGTGGGTGGATGGGTAGGGTTGGCGAGGAAGGATGATCACAAATTCAAGGCCTGCCTTAGCAACAGGGTGAGTTGAAGGCCAGCCTGGGCAACTAAGTGAGACCCCTATCTCAAAAAAGAAATAAATAAAATAAATGTTTGGGATATTCCTCGGTGGTAAAGCATTTGCCTAGAGTGGGTGAGGTCCTCAGTTCAACACGCAGTACCGCAAACAAAAAAAAAAAAAACGAATTCATGAGTGAGTGAGTGAATGTGCATAGGTCTCTGAAGTGAAGTTTACCTTCCAGTTTGGAGTGACCGTCAATCAGTCTCCTGCATTCTAAATCTTCCTGCCAAGTTGTTGGCAATCCCAGGGCCAAATGTAGTCACCTCCCGAGTTATAAATGTGTTAGCCACTTTGCTCAGCTGTGATCAAATATCTGACTAGAAGCAACCAACGTAAGGGAGGGAACGTTTATTTTGAGGTATAGTTGAAGGGGTACAATCCATCAAGGCTAGAGAGGTGCAGCAACAGGAACAGGAAGTGTCTGATCACACTACACCCGTGGTCAGGAAGCAGGGGTCGATGGATCTGAGGGCCCAGCTTGCTTTCTCTTTTTTATTCAGCTCAGGACTCTAGCCCATGGGGGGAGGGGTGCTGCTGACATTCAGGGTGGGTCTTTCTACCTCACTGTAACCAAGTCTAGAAAATCCCCTCACAGTCACTCACATCTACAGGTTTGTTTCTGTAGTGATTCTAAATCTTACCAAGTTGACAGTTGGGGTTAACCATATTGATAAAGCTTTATTAGAACTAGCCACTTATTCTGTGTCTGCGTCACTCTTGGTTTCCTTGGTACAGAAGCAGACTTCAGTAGCTTCAATAGAGACTATTGGGCAAGCAATGCCTGAAATATTTATTACACAACCTTTCACAGAAAGAGCTTGCCACCTTTGTTCAAAACATTTCCAGGGTATCGGCAGGGAATAAGGGTGTCAATCTGTGACCTAGGCTTCTTTAACATGTCCTCAATACCTTTCTGAAGACGAACATGTCAGAGATCTTAGTCCGTGTGCCACATGAATGTGTGTATATGCACACATGTGTGAAACACAGATGTGCATGAGGTGCAAGGGGAAATTTTCTCAGTGTATATGAAGCACGTAGACACTGGCCATCTGGGGCAGGTGATGTGTCTTCTTTCTCATTGTGTGTGTGTGTGTGTGTGTGTGTGTGTGTGTGTGTGTGTGTGTGTGTGTGTGTGTTTGAGTTTCCTTCATTTCTGTGAGCTAGCATGTTACAGTAACATGTTTCTTCCCTCTATTGGGGCCTAGTTTTCCCCATGGAGTTTATGAAGGTGAAGTCATGTCCCATAGAGGAAATTAGCAGGGGAAATGCTACTTGTAGTTGGGAATCTAGGGACCTGTGACAGGTGAGTCTGTGATTGTTGGTCCCTGATGCACCATGAATGAGCAAATACAATTATCCTTTTGTGGTTATTTTTTTTTTTACCATCTATTCTTTCCCCATTTCTCTATTTTTTTCATTTATGCTGTTTTGTTTTGGAGTGTCCCAGTTAGCTTTAGTTGTCAACTTGACCCAGACTCAGAGTCTTAAATTGAAGACTTTTCTGAATCAGACTGGCCAGTAGGCAGGTCTCTTTTGGTGGAGTGCCTTGCCTGTTAACTAGTTTAGGAGAATCCAGCCCAGCGTGAGAAGTGCTCTTCTTCAGGTATGTGGTCCTGGCATGTCTAAGAAGGTTAGTTAAACATGAAACTGGGAGTGACCAGAGCAGCTTTCCTCCAAGATCTCTGCTTTGCTTTCCTGCTGAGCTCCTTCCTTGACTTCACTCATCGATGGGCCATGACCTGCATAATTAGCCAAGTGAACCCTCCACTCCCCAACATAGCTTTTGGTCAGAGGGTGTTACAGAAAGAGGACTAGGACACCAGTCTACAGGCATCTGGAAGGCAATGCCTTTGAGAAAAGCAAGGAAACCTTGTCGACTGTTTGGGGATGGGAGACATGTCGTCCTAAGACATACATCATAGGAGGCCCAGGGAGATACCCCCTAGGAGATTTGCACCTAAGGGACCCACAGAGAATATGCCAAGTCTCACTTTCCACTCAGTCCTTTGTTGTCGGAGTGCTACCTCGGGCACAGTAGAGAACATGAGTCTTAAGGCCTTGCCATGGTTTTAAAAACAAGACTTTCAAGGAGCAGCAGGCTATGGGAACTGGAAATGGGAGCCTGCACTCCAGCCAAGCCAGGCTGCCTGTGCAGTCAGGGGTAGGTGGCTCTTGCACTGTAGTTTTTACTTGGCTCCCTGTCAGACTTGGGTTGTGAGACCCATGGGGAGGGAGTGACGCTGTGATTGCAGACACCTCTGAATGATGTTTGTAGGCTTTGGTGTTTTTTTTTTAAACCTACATTATTTGGAGTTTCCTAATGCCTCTACCTCCCTTCTAACACACTGACTCTAGGTAGGAGAGAAAGGTTAGTATGGACAGGGGAATTAGACCTTTGTAGACTCAGTTCCTTGGGGGGGAGTGCTGATGCCACTCTTCACCATCAGGATTTCAGCAGTCCAAATAAACAGCAAACAGCAGTGGCAAACTGAAAACATCAAGCAGCAAAAAGGAACAATGGAACGAATGAGCAGCAGCCTCCTCGAAGTGTTCTCTGGAGCAGTCTTCACTAGGGAGTCTGAAAACGAAGCAAAGCAAAGTGAAGAAATGCAAACCCAAGTGATATGAAATGATGCAAAACAATCTCTCATTTTTTTTTTTTTTTGGTTCTTGCTTATACTCTCAGAGTCCACAACAGGATGTTTTCTAGCTGGCAAAAAACCATGCCCCTGAACGAGGCAGTCCCCAGCTGACAACTTCTCAGGAGTCTGTTTCCAGCTGACAAGCTTTAGGTACCATGGCTGGTTTGGTTTTAAGTGTCAACTTGACACAACTAGAGTCCCCTGAGAATCAAGTCTTTATGAGGAGTTCTCTAGGTCAGGTTGACTTACCAGCACGTCTATGAGCTCATGCCCTGGTTAGTGACTGATGTAGAAGACACAGCCCACTGTGAGTGGCACCATCCCCTAGGCAGTGAGTCCCGGAAAAATATAAGCGAGGAGAAAGCTAGTTGAGAGCAAGGCAGCAAGCATGCCTTCATCATTTCCTCTTGACTTTTACATCCCCAAACAATGAACTATAATTTGGAAAGTAAAGATCCTTTTACCACCTTTCTTGCTCGCCCCCTCCACTCACCCCCCGACCCCCTGGATATACGTCATTGGAACAGAAATGAACTCAGGAAAGGAGTCTCTCTCCGTAGTTTTTACCTTGGTTTTTGAGACAGAGTTTCTCACTTTACCTCCATCAACTAGGCTCTGTCTCCACCTCCCCAGTGCTGAGAACACAGGCAGGCCCACCTGTGCCCAGATTTTACACAGAGGTTCCAAGGGAAATTGAGCTTGCTTTGTCACGCTTATGTAGCAAACCTTTAATGACCCAGTCATTTCCCGTGTCCTGGCAATCAGTTTGAAAACCTGGAAATTTACTGAGAAAATGGTGCCCTTGCATTTTGAATTCTGAGAGGCAGGGCCAACCTTTGCTGGGGCTGGCGGTGGCTGCACTGCTGGCCCCAGATGTGGGTGTGAGCTCTCAAGCTCTAATGAAGACTCGCTTCCCTGTTTGGCTGCCAGGACCTATGTGTGCTTCCATTTCCCAATTGAAAACATGCTTAATGGTGACAGGTTTCTGGCCTCACCAGGTTGAAGTCATTACTCTGGAAATGCGGAATCCATATCGCAGTTGAGGGCTGAGCTGCGCTTCTCTGGGAGAGAAGCCCTGGCCCTGTCCTCCTCCCACCTCTCCCAGAGGACTGGATCCTCTCATCCGAAATAGTCATCTCTTTATCACACTAGGGCTCTTGTGAGGCCAGTATGTGGGATTTCTGGAATGAAGTCCTCATTGGAAGCAGCGGCTTCCTCCCTCCTCCTCCTCCTCCTCCGGGTGTTGTGGAATGTAATTTTCCTTTGGCAAATAGAATCTGCAAAATAATATCCTCTCTTGGCTGAAGCCGATCCGGCATGCATTCTGTCCCGTCTCTAGTCAAGTTTCCCTATTTTGTTTTTATTTTTAATTAAAAATTTTTTTCAGCACACACACACACACACACACACACACACACACACACACACACACTTGCATGCTGTATATATGAATGTGGGTTCTCATGGAAGCCAGAAGAAGGCACTGAATCTCCCAGAGCTGAAGTTCCAGAAAGGAGTTGGTCTGCCCAGTGTGGGTGTGCTACTGAGGCTACCAAACTCCGGTCCTCTGTTAAAGCAGTGATCACCTGAAACCACCCAACACCGCTCTTGCCCCTACATGCGACATTCTGGTTTTAGCTAAATAGGTGAAACAGATGTATACTGAACTGAAGACCTGAATTCCCCAAATTCAGCTTGCTTCCCAGAACATAGGGCCAAAGATTATATGTTGGAGGTCCGGACTTATGTGACCCCAATTAATCCAAGTGAGGATACTATGGGTCAGAGACCGGAAGTTGTTTACTCTACACCCCTCAGAAAGCTGCCAGTAGAGTCTTGGCCTCTGTTTCTCCCAAGGGTGTCCCTCCCTTTGCAATGTGCCATGGCGTCACTCCTTTGAATATTTCCCCTTCTGTTTAAATCTGGCAAGTGGGACTAGTGGCATATGTGTTCTTGCTCACTTCCTCTTTCTGAACGCTTTTGGTGACAAAGCAATGGGATGAAATAGTCTGGACCACACTTGAAGCCCCAGGTAAGATACGCTACAAACCTGGGATTTGGTGTCTGGGCAGACTTTGGTTACTTAGGATTCTGGGGCCAGGGCTGTGCAGCTCCCCTCTTTTGACATCTCGGCTCCTCTGCAGCACTATGAACCTGATGGTGCCTTCCTCATGGGTAGCTGTCAGGGATGTGTGAGAAACATACTCGGCACCACTATGCTTGCTCCATATATTTTAATGCCCCACTACCTTCTCTTGCTCCTCCTCCGCCTCTTCATTCTTCTTCCCTCCTACTTTCCCTTCTCCTCTTTCTTAGTTGCAGATTTGTAACTTTAATTATATCTACATTGGAAACGTAGAAAACCTTGAGGATATAGCCATGCAAAGACACAGGGGAAGGGTGTGTCTGTTGAGTGTGTATTATGGGTCAGGCGTCTGGAACGATCCTGTAAGTGAGTACTGAGATGCTTTCCATGGGAGAAGGAGGAAGTGTAAAAACACTCTCTGCTGGCTCTTAGTTTGGACAACCATGTCCATCCATGGATTCCACAGGAATGTTAATATAGTCCTTGGATTTAGTCTAAATCACACATCCAGGACCCAAACCAGACCCTGGAAAGTAGAGATGCAGGGACAAATGCAGTCGTTGCATGTTATCCCTCTGTCTCGTTTTGGATAAATGCAGCCTTTGGTACATGCTTGGACTCTCCTTTTCTCCCCGCCCCCCCACCCCACCCCAGTGCCGCCCGTCCTCCAGTTCAGCTCAGCATCTGCTCTGGGTCATCTCCTTAGGCACCAGAAGGACATTGGATAGGCAAACTGGGAGAAATGTGCAGAGAGTAACCTGACCTTGGCCTGTTTCCTAAGAATGCTTATGTCCACAGAACTTTTCTGTGTCTTTCAGCCTTAGCCTGCAGTGCTGTGGGCAGGATGGGGAGGGAAGGGATAGCAAACAAAACTTGGGTGACCTTGGGAGACTTTTCCTTGGAGAGACACGGGCCAACATCTCACCTTAGATAGGGCATCAATAACAGACTCAAGCGATAGGATAGTTTCATCAAAGTCTAACTCTTCTGGCCGCCACAGGTACCCGTACATGTGTGGCACACACATGCAAATAAAATAAATCTTCAATAAAACAACAGTCATTGACTTTTCAAAGGACAGCGAAAAGCACTAATGTTTTCATATAGAGAAGAATAATAAGTTGGGATCATATCGTTTTAGATGAGTCACTCAGACAGACCCTAGTGATTCTTTTTCTTATACCTAATGGCTCATGACTATAGCTTTGCAGGAAAAAGAATTTAGATGTTGAAACGTTCTAAGGCCTGAAGGTGTAGTTCAATGAATGAGTGACAGATGAGGGCATCAGATCCCCTGGCTGGAGTTACAGGAGGTTGTGAGCTGCCTCATGTGGGTACTTAGAACTGAACTCGGGTCCTCTGTAAGAGCAGCAGGTGCTCTTAACTCTAGCCCTCTCATTTACTGTTTAGGCAGCTCTGGTACAGATGAAAGAAAAAATAACATGTGATAAACTCCTACAATTGTAGTTGAGATGTAAGTCCTCAGTGGCATCGTCCCCACTTGCTTTGACCTTCCTTTGACCTTATAGGATAACGGTTCCCATGCCATCAGCATACTCCATAAATGGAATTGCAGATGGCCGCCTGCCATTCAGCTTTGTGGAGATGCTTCACTCTATGTAATCATTAGAGTGTTTTTAAGGGCTTTTGTTTTCCCTCACGCTGAAGCTTTCATATAAATCTCTGTCCACATTTATGAATTTTTTCTTGGCATTTACTTCTTAAGGTAGTACTGCTGGCCCAAACCATGGGGGTGTTTTAATGCTCTTGATTGACTTTATACATTTATTTTCAAAGGCATTGTGTAACCTCTGGTGTCCTCTGGGGTTGAGCATGTGTATATTGGCATATTTCTTGAAGCTGATATTTTTGGGGAAGAAGTATTTTTTAATTAACTTTTAATCTAATGTGTAAAATAATTCATTATACTTCCACACATGACTACTGTGTTCTGAAATATGTTGTTAAATTATAAGTCTTTCTCATGGCAAAAAAATGTAAATGTACTATTTCTTTTTATTACCAGTAGATCTTAAATATCATTCACGTGAATTTTTATTTTCATATGGTTCTAGCTATTTGCATCTGCATTCTGGAAATACTTCATTCTAATTATATGCCCTTTTACCAAGAACTCAAAATATCTTTAGACTTTCCTGAGTCTATTTATTAGGCAGTTCTATCAATAAGTTCTGCTTTCATTTGTTGGTGTTTTAAAATAGATTGGAATGGCCCTTCCTGCCCATCACCCTTACCCTTCACACTCCCTATTTTTCCAATCCTCCAAGCATCTTCCCTAGACCTCAAGCATCTGCATTCCATTCTCTCAACTCTCATCTCTGAGGCTACCAATTTCATTTGCAAATCATTATGCAGTGTGTGTGTGTGTGTGTGTGTGTGTGTGTGTGTGTGTGTGCATGTGCGCGCGCACGCATGCTCATCTTTGACCCCATGTGTAGTTGCTTCACCATCACGTTAGACCCTCAGTGCCTTGAGCTTCCATTATTTTCATCTGAGTAGCATCAGCTCTTCTATAAACTCACTCTATGTACTAGCTCCTTGCTCTGTTTAGACTCCCTTCCAGCGAGAGTCTTGGAAAATGGGACCATTTGACGCACTTAGCTGATGCATATTCAGTAAACAACTACTATATATATATGCTGGGTACTGTTCTGATTGCTCAGCATATATTCTTAATTAAATGCCACCACCCTCATATGGTTCACATGCTATAAAAGAGACAGCAACTGATGCATTAGATAAGCAAATAAGTAAAGTTGGCATGGAAAAAGACAAGGAGGTCAGAGGTAAAGGGCAGTTCAGTTTTAGATGGTGCAGCTCACTTCTGAGGGACAGGTGAGATTTGAGCAAAGACTGGCAGCGGGTAAGGGGAATGACAATGTGATCTCTACAGAGTCAGGCAAGACAACATCTTGTCATTAAGTAGGGCACGCATCCACAACGTGGCAAAGAGGCTGGTGGCTAGATTGGAGTAATATCAGGGCATTGTAATTGGAGATAAAAATCTAAGAGGCTAAGGGAGTCCAGGCCAGGTAAAGCCACTCTACAGAATATAGACTCTCCTCTGAGGGACAGATGAGGACAATCACAGTTTCTTGGATAGAGCAAAGGACTTGGTCCAACTGAGATTTGAAGGACATCACTCAGGTTGCTGCGGTGAGCAGATTTCCTGGTGGCACAAAGGTAGAAGTGATGGGATAGTCACAGGGAGATGGAGAAGGGTGGGGCCTGAGCTGCCGGGGTTATAATCAGATTCTGGATATACTTAAATTGCCGACTGGATTTGTTGTTAGTCTGTATGTGAACAAAGCCTTACAGCGGTGATTCTCAACCTTCCTAATGCTGTGACCTCGTGTTATGGTGACCCCCCCCACCATAAAATTATTTTTGTTGTTACTTCATAACTGTAACTTTACTGCTGTTATGAATCATATCGTAAATATCTGATACGCAACCCCTGTGAAAGAGTCATTCAATCCCAAGGGGGTGGCAACCCACAGGCTGAGAACCACTGCCCTAGAGGAAGAACTAATGAGGGACTCTGAGATGTTTGACATAATGATAGCCTTGTCCTGTCAGTGAGGGAGCAGGCTTCAAGGATGACCATGTACTGAGCTTGAGCACCTTGTGTCTGAGATTTCCAGTCCTGATTCTAGGTGGAGGCATCGAGTAGGCAGAACAGGTCTCAGAAAAGGAGACAGCTAAAAATAGAAAGTTAGGGGTCTACAGAATATAAATGGTGTCAGAAGCCACCGGAATGCGTGGGATTGCAAGGTAGGTATTGAGTGTGGACAGATGGCTAGCTCCTCAGTAGACTTCTGAGTCAGCTGGGCTTGGTGTGTGAGCAGGCTGCTGATTCTTCCCCCTTTCCCTGTGCTTCTTGCTCTTTAAACCCTGCCGAGAGTGAAAGATTAAATGATGCCGTGGGCACAGCCTTCATCTGAATCTCATATATAATCGGAAAAACTTGGGGGTGGAGACAGAGTTGTATTAACTCATATTTTGTAGAATTGAAAATAAGGTGTGAAGAAGAGGGAACATGATTTTTTTTTTCTGTCTCTGTAATTTAGTCACTGCGTAAAGGTGTACGTTCCCCAGGTCTGGAGTGATAGGATGAAACTTAGGGACAGGATCCCATCCGTGACCCATGTTGTACGTGCATAAAAATTTCAGCCCTTCATACGACAAGGCCATTAGTAAAACTCAGGAAAGCCAAGAGACCCAGGAACAGTTGCAGCGGGGAGTGGGGGGGGGGGCGGTAGAGTGGAAGCTTCAGAGGAAAAATGATAGAACGTTCTAGTGTGTAGCTACGGATCCATGTGATCACCATTATTTATTTAGCCTGAAAAAGAAGACTGGAAGGCTCTGAAAGGCAGAGATAATGAGAGAAAAGTCTGTTTCCACATTCCTGGGGCACAAGATGTATTGGTAAAGTCAGCCAGTAGGTAGAGAGTAGCAAGGCACCTCTAAACTTCATGAAACCCAGAAGCTCCCGTAGAACAACAGTGTGATCAGCTCAGTCTACTGAGGTTTGCTGATCACCCTCACAGGAAGCCAGGGGTCATGTTTAAACACAGGGCAATGCTCTTTTAGAACAACGTGTGTCCCCTAGGGTAAGCCAATGTTTATTGACTGTCCATTGTTTGTCACCGCCGTGTTACACAACCATCACCGCCGTGTTACACAACCATGTTTTATGAGGTTCTCAAAGCTTCCCCACAGGATAACTGTAACATTCCCTGTTTCCCACTGATGAAACTGCTGGTATGGTACAGACTGGAATGAGGTCCAAGCCTTCCCACTTTGAAAGCCCAGCTTCTCTTCATCCATGCTATGGTCACTGCCAGGTTTCAGGCAGAACAGTTGAAGTCAGTACAAACCCCTTAAGTAATGTAAATTCCATTAGTCTTTTAATTGTAGACATTGATTGGCAGTAACAGAAATCCAGAGTAAAGGTACCAAAAATTGAGCAGCAGTATTCATCCCTTCCCGATGTATATTAATTAATAATTAGTCAGTTATGCTATGGTTAATACTAAAGACCGTATTTATTAGAATCCTTTAATTAGATGTTCTCAATTAAGGAGGGGGGGAAGCTGATCCTTAGAGACATTTGGAGATGACTAGGGAAATTATTTTTGTCAGCTATGGGGTAATGGTACTGTTAAACATCACATATGAATGAGGCAGCCTCCCCTAATAATTTGTCTGAACATTAAATTACTCATCCCAGAATATCCTAATGCTGAGCCCAAAAAATACTTCCCTAAATCAAGTGTGCACAGAGAGAAAGAACACGTCCCCGCCCCCCACCCCTGTGAACTCATCAATAAGGTAGTCATTTCACCTTTTTGTATTAAGAGAGCTGGGGTTTTGGAATGAATATTTGTTTCCTGACATTATTTATCAGTGTTATAATAAGCACGTAAAAATGAGCCTTTGTAGTCTTTTTGGATGGAGCAAGTGGCCAATGATCTCCTGCCTAGTTGCAGGTGTGTGTGTGCCCTCTGAACGAGGTAGGCTTTGTATATGAAGCTGGTGTGTGTGGGTGTGTGTGATGCGTGCATGTGTGTGCACGCTTTCTGGTTGTGTTGGGGAGTACAAATTGGGTTTGCGTAAAAGGCGCTCTATTCCTTCCAGCCCAAAGGCTTCACTGCTCCCCATTAAGACTGCCTTTGCAACTTGGCCTCTTTTACACTCTGGTCCCATGCACCCTCTCTTCTAATCTAATACCTCAGAGTCTGTATCTAAACATGATCAGTGACAGTTTTCGCTGCGGGGTGAGGCTTTTACTGACAAGGCCAGTGAGTGCTGATTTGAGACCAGCCATTGTGAGTGACTTCAGCTGTCTCTTCAAGTGACACCCAGCTCCTTGAGAAGGGAGCGATGACGAAAGTTCTTTGGACAGAAAACTTTCTCTGACAAGAAGGTGACAGGCCTTTGCACAGCTGGTCTCTGATACGCCTCGGAAGGGTCCCACAGAGTGACTAATTTGAGCCCTGCAGTACTTGGAAGCGTGAGGCCAGTGCTTTCTTGGAGTTAAGGGAATTAGGGAGGAGAATTGGTACTGATTTTGGCTGGAGGGGTTCATTGCTGGGGGTGGTGACTGGGCCTGGAAGCCCAAGTGTTCAGAACATGAGATCCTGGAAAATATTAATGGGGAGGGGCTATTCTGCAGCTCTATAATTCATTCAACATCTGGTCTCAGCACCACAGTTTTATTTTAGAAGGCACCCTGTCTCTACTCTTGTTTCATAGGTGGGGGCCAATGCTGGCTTCCTGCTCCCAAGAATTAGCTGATCAGCATATTCATTTTCTCCATCACAGAAATTAGTTCAGGCATGACCAGGTAACCCAGGAAAGCCTAGTGAGAGACTAAACTCGGTGGCTTCTGGCAAGATCCTTGGGAGTGAGCTAGGCTTTCTGTCTGTAGTCAGCACACTGTGGGTGCATGCCTGTGATTTCCAGAGTCACCACACAGAACAAGTTAGTTAGAGAAAGGAGCGACTGGGAGGGCAGAATGGCTGGGACATGGAGAGAAGACACATTCCATCCCAGTGAAATCACCTGAGACTCTCAGCTAGATCTGAAGGACCCTCTATTCCTGACTTTTCCATTACACAAGCCAGTGAATCCTTGTTTCTTGTGTAGCTAATTTAAATTGGCTTCTCGACAGAATGATTCCTCATCAATATGAATGGCTGCAATTTTTGAGAACTTTCAGACATTGCAGTTCTATTTTCTGTGGGGAAATGCTGAAACACTCTTCCTCCATCCTTCCTTCCTTCCTTCCTTCCTTCCTTCCTTCCTTCTTTCCTTCCTTCCTTCCTTCCTTCCCTTTCTAATTCTATCTGTCTGAGTACATGTACACAAGTGGGCAAGTGTCTTGCTTGACCATTCTCAACCCTATTGCCTTGAGACAGGGTCTCTCTCTGAATCGGTAGCTTGTTGGTTTGACTAGGCTGGCTCTTGGGATCTGCCTGCCTCCACCTGCCAATGCTGGGGATTACAGGCATGTCAGCTATATGTGGCTTTTTGCAGGGGTGCAGGAGATTCTAACTCAGGTCCATATGCTTGCAAAGCAAGCTTGATGATCTATTGAATAACTCCTTGGCCTCCATTGTGGGATTTAGAGCCAGAAACCTGGGTTTGAGTCTTCCTCTGAATACTTCTTACCCATACATCACTGGTAAGAGGCTTAAGACGTCTGAACCTCAGTTTTCCTAGCTGTCTAAGGGAAGCACAGCTTTCTTTCTTTCTTTCTTTCTTTCTTTCTGTATTTATTTGGCTTTCTTTTTTTAACCTTGAGTTGACAGTGAGGATTACGTGACCTAATACAACATCTAGAGTGATATCTGGGACACAGTAGGTACTCAGAGCATGTCAGCTGTCATCATTTACTATGTCTAGAAAAGAGCAGGTTCATCTACTTTGGTGTTCTGGTCTATAATGTGTTCACCTGTAAAAAGAGTGCCTTTTGGCTGGGAAGATGGCTCAGTTGGCACAGCCCTTACCACACAAGCAAGGGGACCTGGATTCAGATCCCAGGAACCCATGTTAAAAACCAAAACCCAAACCAAAAAGACTTAAGATACTGATACGCACTTGTAACCCTAGTGCAAGGAAGGCAGAGACAGGAAGATCACAGAAACTCACTGGGTAGCCAAATTAGTGAGCCTTAGGTCAGTGAGAGACTCTGCATCAAAATATATAGTGGAAAAAGATAGAGGAAGACACTCAACAATGGCCTCTAGCCTTCATATGCAGTCGTGCGCGCACACACACACACACACACACACACACACACACACACACACAGAGAGAGAGAGAGAGAGAGAGAGAGAGAGAGAGAGAGAGAGAGAGAGATGAAGGATACTCCATGGGCCAAACATTTATACTGATTAATTAGACTCCAAGTGATGTATCATATTGACATGAAAATGCCCTTAAGATACTGGATGTTTCAGATGTATAACATAGCATGTTTCATGTGTTCATTTTCTACAAGTGTTTATGCAATGACTGCTCAGTGCCAGATTTTGGCTTGGATACAGACACCAATAACTGAGAAAAGTGAGTGAAAAATACAAATAATATTGATGGAATCAGGAGAGCTCACTGTGGAAGAGACAAAGTGGAATTCTGTGGATGCTATGAGGAGGGGAACGCTTGGCAGAGAATGACAGAAGAAAAGGTCTCAGGAAACAGATACTGGATGGATGGAGTCTGGAGTGTGGACCTCAGCTGGGAGGGAAGGTAAGAACAAAGCCGTAGACGGATGAGTCATGTTTCCAATGCCTCCTCCAGGCTCAGTGACCTAGTGGGGTATCCACATATTTTATTCATAGGGGTACACCAAGGATTAAGGTCACACTGATGTGATCATGGGGTGAGGGAGGTCACTGGTATCATTCATTTGATTTACTGCATTTCAAAGATTTAATGTCTGTATGACTTTGTGTGGGTATGTGCACATGACTGTAGTGTCCATGGAGGCCAGAAGAGGGTGCTGGATCACCTGGCTCTGGACTTGCAGGTGATTGTAAGCTGTCCAGTTTGGGTTCTGGGAACTGAACTGGGATCCCCTTCAAGAGCAGTGTATGCTTTGAATTGCAGAACCATCTCTCCAGCCCCTGTGGTTTGAATTTTAAGGTCTAGTCATCTACGTATCAAGATATAGGAACAAAGCCTATCAAATCCAGCTTATCCAAAGTTACAGGCTCAGAAACGTGGCTGTATACAACTATAGCTAGATGTTCCTTCTTTTCTTGCTCAGTTAGAGTTTCATGGTGCAACTTGGGCTGATTCTAAACTTACTGTGTAGTCAAGGCCAACCTTGAGCTCCTAATCCCCCTTCTCCTGCCTGTGTGGGTTTACAGGGATGAGCCACTGTACCCAGCTATTTCTTTAATTTGTACACTTCATTCAGTTTTTTCCTTATTCTCTTTCCTGTTCTCTCTTCTCTTACCTCTGCTTTCTCATTCACTTATGTGTTCTCTGACAGAATCCCCTAGCCCCACTCCTTCACCTTGCCCCAGGGATGCGAGACCAGCTTTATTCATGTAGCCTCCATCATCAGCACCTCTCCTCCACACCCAAGAGGACTCATTATTTCTTCTCCTCGGAATAGAGCATCTTATTCATCCCCTAGTGCATCTGTTATCTCTGTGCACCGCAAGCAAGATCTCATCAGTCATGTTTGAAAGGCAATGACAGGGAGGGGCGGGAGTGAGGGTGGGGACTGTTGGAAGGCCAGGGACTCCAGGGCAGTCTAGGTAGAGAAGTGTTGGAGCATGTTTGGAAATAATGAGAGAGAAGACTAGAGGACACATGATGGTCCCACGTGGAAGACATTAAAACTGACCAGCTCAGTTTTTGTCTATGTTCTCAGCGGCTGAATTATTAGAATGGATTTTTGAGCAGAGCCCATGTGTAGCTTCCTGTTTAGGAGGCCAGCCAGTCATCCGGAAGGGGGTCCTGTTCATCTCCATGTTGAGGAGAGACACTGGTAACAGTGATGGAAAAGATAAAAAAAGAAGGGAGAGAGTGAGGGGTTCTGTGATGAAGAGAGAGCCCACCAAACTCCTGTCCTGTGGGAACTCTTCCTGACTCATGCATGTATATCCATAGGGTTTAAAGGTGATGGCTTAGCAATCCAGGACAAGTGTGTTTACATCCCATAACTACCATTACAAATGACCCTCAATATGGTGACAGAGAACAGGAAGAACTTAGTCATTTGTGGGCCTGGAGCTCAGCAGTTTTGAATTAAGATGTCAGTAGAGGTCACATTTTCTCTCGAGGCTCCGGGGGAGCATCCTTCCTTGACTTTCTCCATTTGTGATGGCATCAGATGCTCCTTGGCCTCAGCTTGCATCACCACAGCCTCTGCTCCAACTTCGCATGGCCTTTTCCCTACACATCTGCACTCCTCTCACCTCACTCTGACTGCTCTCATCAGCACGCCCAACACCGAACTTAGGATTAACCCTAAATCCAAGATGATCTCATTTTGAGATTCTTAAATGATTACATCTGTGAGGACCCTTCTCTCAAACTAAAGTCATAGTCACAATTTCCAGGGCATAGGTCCTGGCCATATCTTTAAAAAAAAATCACTATTTAATTCACCATAACACACCAAGGGTCTGAGGAAGGGCAAGGAAAGTGCAAGCGTATATCTCTGCACAATATTTAGATGGCAGCTGAGATTTATGCAAAAGATGACATGACATCTGAGACTTGCTCCACAGAGATCCAGATGTGGGAAGAAAGTAGGTGGGAAATAAATAAAGCAAGATTTGCCTGATTCCTCCTGGGCTGGCGGGGTATATTGAGTGAGTTTGTTACCCACTATGCTGTATTTTTCTTTGTTTAATTATTTACTCATTTAGTGTGTGTTTGTGTGTGTGTGTGTGTGTGTGTGTGTGTGTGTGTGTGTGTGTTCATGCACGTGCACATGTATGTGAGTGTGCAGGCATGCCAGTGTGGTGGAAGACAACTTGCGGGTGTCTTTCCTTCTACCATGTGGGGTCTGGGTTCTGGACTTGGGTCATCAGGTTTCACGGCAGGTGCCTTTACCCACTGAACCATCTTGCTGGTCCCATATGGTTTTGTGACGTGGGCAGGGATGCTCCCCTCTGTGCTTTCATGTGTTATACATCTCTGGAAATTAAAACACATCACAAGCATATAATCAAGGATACTCTATTCTCCAAGGTGAACTACTCACTCATTACATTTTAATTTTGATTGGAAACTCACAAGGTGACTGGCATTCACCCCGTCTCTGCGCTGACGGAGTCCAGGGAACCCCACACATATGTTTGTTTTCATCTGTGCCAGGCCACCGTCTGTTACACGACAAACAAGCCTAAAGATTCACTTTGTGTGGAGACACATGCATCCCTGACAAGATTTTTGTCTCAGGACAAATGTTCTCTCGTGCCAGGAAAGAGGGAGAGTCATGTCACCGTGTCCAAACCCAAGGCGCTTGAAATCTTCCTAACCAGCATCTTGTTGGAAGGAAACAGTTTGTTTTTCTTAATCATCCTGATGTCACATCCAAGTAGGCATGGATGACAGCTATCCCCTCCCGATTCCATAAACTAACTGTCATAGGGAAAGATGGGCCCATTTAACCGCAGGAAGATGCTAGAACAGCTTAATTGTGTTGCTCCCACAGCAGATGGCTGTTATCAGTGGAGGAGAGGAATTCAGAACCTAAAGAAACACCAAATGCAGACAAAGACATATAGGCAAGTGCAATTTTGTAGTGTGTGTATGTGTGTGTGTGTGTGTGTGTGTGTGTGTGTGTGTGTGTGTGTGTATGCGTGTGTGTTCATGAGCACACATATGTGTTCTGTGCGTGTGTGCATGCTTACTTTATCCCAGGTTTATGTTTAGTTCCAACCCGAAGCATGTGGTAAAAATGATGTCAGCAGAAAGGTTCACCATGTTATTTAAAATCCAGGGCACCCCACTCAGGCTATGTTGTTGACAGTTAAAAATGACATATCTATTATTCATGTGGTCCCCCATGACAAAGGAGAGGCAGCTTGAACTTGGCTGGAGATGAGCAAACAGGACAGTGATGGGGTTTGTGGAGTGGATCTGGACGTAAATGTGTCCTGGGTCATTTCAGGCATCAGAGCTGCAATTTCCCGGAGCTAAGGGGCAGCCAAGTGAGGTTTCCTGCTGCTCCTTCTGGCCATTTACGTTGGTTTCTTTGCCACCAACTTTATTTGGGTGGGGGGTGGTCTACATTTTTCCGAGCTCAAGTCCCAGTGGTACCAATGGCTGATCTTACAGCCTGAAGCCAGTTGTGTCCCCAGAGTCTGTAAGGGCCACTTCGCACTTTAAGCTGGACACCATCATTCTAGTCCCCAAAATGCTGTTGAGAATTTAATGATGCGGGGTGTGTGGTTTGCTTTATTTGATTCACTCAACAAATCAGTTATGAACTCTTAAGAGATTAAGCACTACAGAGAGAGGGGGAGGAAGGGAGGGAGGGAGAGATTGAGAGAGAGAGAGAGAGAGAGAGAGAGAGAGAGAGAGAGAGAGAGAGAGAGAGAAAGGAGGAAGAGAAGAGAGAGGGAGGAAGAGAGAAAATGAGAGAGAGAAAAATGAGAGAGAGAGAAGAGAAGAGGAGAGAGGGAGGGAGAGAGAGAGAAATGAGAGAGAGAGAGAGAGAGAGAGAGAGAGAAGAGAAGAGAAGAGAGGGAGGGAGGGAGAAAGAGAAATAAGAGAAACAGAGACAGAGACAGAGACAGAGACAGAGAGGCCAAGACCCAAACTCTTAAAGCAGATCTTACATGATTTGGGGGCCTGAGGGGAAGGAGGAAGATGCTTGAGGCCCAGCTATATGTTTCCTCTAGAGTGCTGCGGAAAATTTGAACTCAGCTCTGATTACGTCTAGAGTTGAGCCTCCTTCACCAAAAAGTCAGTGTGCTTCCTTCCTTTTCTTGGAACTCCTTTGCAGGGAAGACTTCCTGCCTTCCCTGGGGCCTCAGCCTCCTGATGATGGATGCCCTCTAGTTCAGCTACAGCTAAGGACACAGGGGCTGCCCTTAAGAGCCGTGTCCCGTTCCTGGGTGTTTCTTTAGTCACCGAGGAGTGCCACTTTGCAGTGCCTGGAATGATGCGAGCAGAGTGTGTGTGGTCTTGAGGCATAAATCAGTCCACAGAGATAATTCCAAGGCAGGGAGGTGTTATCCCTCATGATCCCGTGACGCTATAGTGCGGTGGGCAGAGGAACTGGAGTGCTGGCTCATGATGGCTGTTGGAGCCCCGGGAATTGAGCCAAACTGCCAGGCTATTGGGGTGGGGTGGGGTGGGGTGGGGAAAAGGAAATGGCAGGTGGCTTGATTGGATCTTCTGGGATGCAGCTGATACAGGGACAGGTCTCAGGTTGAGGCCATTGGACTCCTGTGTATGTACAGGGTGTGTGTGTGTGTGTGTGTGTGTGTGTGTGTGTGTGTGTTTGAATGGGACAAGAGCCCCAGAGGTAAGAAGAGATATGGGGGAGGGGGTGATGCTGATGAGCCTGTTTTTCTCGCCCTTGCTGTTGTTTTTTGTTGTGGTTGTTGTTGGATTTGGGGGTGGGGTGGGAAGGGATGTTCTTCCTGTTCTCCTCACTTCCTTTTTCTCTCCTTTTCTCCTCCCTTTTCCTTTTGATTTCCTGCCTATCCTCTTGCTTGGTCTAACGATGGAGTGAGTTCACTTGAACTTCTGCCACCCCTACCTCCTTTGCATAAGACACAAAGTGGTCAACAGTGGTCCCCAAGGACACGGTGTGTGTGTGTGTGTGTGTGTGTGTGTGTGTGTGACACAACAAGGCTGGCATTTGATGTCCTCTCTGAGTCTCTTCTGCCAGGTGAACTGAACTCAAAGAACAGAGCATATGATGTCAGCCCAGGGAAACCACTGTTTGGGTGGGGATCCCCTTTCTTTCCTTACTGAGGGGTCCATACCTCACGACCTTCCTCATCCAGCTTCCCTAACCCGAGCTCTTGGGTTCTTCTCCAGGCAGCTTAATGGTCTTTGTTTGTGGAGTCCCTCACAAAAAAAAAAAAAAAAAAAAAAAGTCTCTGCTGTAAATTTCACATCTCTGAAATGGAGGTATAAATGCCAATCTGCGTGACTACATAATATTTATTATTTTAATTAAAGAAAATGGATAGTGACATTTATTAGTTCACAAGTTACTTGTTAATGGCAACAAATGACAAAAAAATTTACTGTTTTACGAGCATATCTTGGAAGGTCCTTCCATGATTGTCCTATCTGTTATGCCTCAGATGTGAGGGGTGCTTGGGATCCAAGCACTGTTTGGGAAAGCTGGTTTCCTAAGATACAGGATATGGAGCAGAAGCCACACAGAGGAAGGTGCAGAGCGCACTGCTCAGGCTAGAGGCCTCTTCTTTCTCTGTCCATAGGCTCTGAAGGACAAGTGGCAGAATTACAGCCCCCCTCTCTGTTAATGTATGTATATATGTGTGTGCATACGTGTGTGTGTATATATATATGTGTGTGTGTTAATGTATGTATGCATGTGCATATGTGTGTATGTATATGTGTGTGTATATATCTGTGTGGGCAAGTATGTTTATGTGTGTATGCATGATTATATATGTGCCTATGTTTGCATCTGTTCACGTATGTGCAGGTGTGCACACATATGTAGGGAGGCCAGAGGTCAATGTCAAGTATCTTGCTCAAAAGTTTTATGCCCTTTTTTTTTTTTTTTTGAGACAGGATCTCTCCTGGACAATTAAGCTAGTCTGGCCACCCAGCAATCCCTAGGGATCCTCGAGTGTCACCTCCCCAGAGCCAGGGTTGCAGACACATGCCCTACTGTTTGTCACTTAATGTGGGCCCTGAGGATCCGAACTCATGCCCCCATGTTGTGCTCAAGCACCCTTTGACTGAGCCATCTCCCCTGCCCTTTGGCATATGCTTTATTTGTATACTATTACTGATGTGAATTATTAAAATAGAAGGATTGGAGTTTCTTATTTGCTATGTAACCGTTCTATCCCTTGCTTTCATCGACACTAAGAATAGGTTTTCCTACATAAGAATGCAGTTCATATCTGCACACCAGAAAAGACAGCGCTACCTGGGTTTGTTCCGTCTGCTCTTTGTGTTATATGATGTTTACCTGTGGGGTCCCTCGAGTGTTACACGAGTGACATTTTGTTACGTGTAAGGTCTTCACAAGCATTCTACCCCTAACCTTCAAGAGCATGACTATTAATTTCCTACTTGATAAGTGAGGAAACTGAGGCTCTGGGCTCCTGGGGTGGTAACGTTGAAGGCTGTCGGACTAGTTACAGAGAACTCACGGCACATGAGTTTCTCCTGCTCCATATGTTTCTGCTCCAGCTCGTGGCTTCTGGTGCTCTTTAAAAGAGTCTCCTCGAACGTGCAGGGCCAGGCAGTGTAAGCAGGCACTGAAAAAGCCTGTCCTGTTTGGAGACACCACTGAAAATTTCCCATCTGTGTGATGACGGAAGCCATTGGGATCCTTGTGGTGGGAGGGGAGCTTTAAAATGATTGTTAATTGAGAAGAACATAGTAAGTATGGGACTAGTACAGTTTCCATGCCAACCTTTGATAAGATCCCAGGTCTGACACAGGGTGAGGTGAACTGGGGCGAATAGCTTCATTAATAATAATAATAATAATAATAATAATAATAATAATAATAATAATAATAAATTTCAGGCTTTTTTGTCACTTGGGTTTTTTTTTTACTTTTGTTTTATTTTTGATAGTATAATCTAATTATAACATCTTCCCATTCTCTTTCCTTGCTTTTTTTTTTTCAATTTCACAGGCTCCCTTTTCATTAATGGTTGTTACTAAGTCAGAAAAATAAGGCTATTGCTTTTGAAAGGCTGAGGTAGATAAAGATATACCAGGTGCCCAGCACAGTACTTGTTACAGGTCAAACATCTCAGTAGGAATTAACTTTGATTTAAACTCAAACCAATGTCTGTCTCATGATGCCAAGTGTCGGGGTACGTGAGGCCACTGGGCTTCTCTTCTCCTGTTGTTGAATGTGCAGATCACAACATGGCAGTGTGGTTCTGTACTGTGGTGCGGGAGACTCCGCGCTACTGAGCAGGGTTCTACAGATGGGTCTCCCAAGCAGTGTGTTGAGCAAGTGATGCTGGACACAGAAGACACACAGCAGAGTATGTGTCCTAGGAGTTTCAAGAACAGGGTAAGGAATGTGTACGTTAGAAGTGGTTAGCAGAGTTAAGAGAGTGTGGGGGGGGGGGTAGAGAGGAGCAGCCTGTAACCCCAGCACTGTGAAAGTTCCGAGGAGACAGGAGGATGCCTGGGGTTTGTCAGCCACCACGCTAGCTCTAAGCTCCATGACAGACTCTGTCTCAAAGGAGTAAAGTGGACAGTGATGCAATCGGATACCTGACATCCTTCTCTCTCTTCGCTCTGTGTGATGTGCATCATACACACAGCACACACATGCATACTTAAATAGATTATTATAAATGTAAAAACCAGTCAGAGGAGTGGCTGCCTTCATAGACTAAGTAGGAGGAAGGCTGGTAACGAGGGGGTAACAGGACACGTCACCAGAGGGCTGGGAATAAATTGTTGATCCTTCCGAATCTGGTGAGAAGACTGTGGGCAATCTGCAAACATTCCTTAAGACAGATTGATGGCTTGTGTGCGGCTCTGTGTACTTGCTGGACTTTAATCAAAACTGTTTACAGTATAACTGCGGTAGCTGCTCTCTACTCTCTGTAGCTGTCTCAGAGGGTCTCACAGTGAGTGCCTGGCCTTTGTAAACTCCTTTCTGGCAGGACGCCTCCTTTCTGCAAAGGCCACACCCACCGCTCTGAAAAATCCTCCCTTGTCAGCTTTCTGTCCACCCGCTGGGTAATCTCAGAGACAGGACTGTAAAAATCCAACTTGACTCGCCCCTTCAACAAATTCTACCCAGAGCGAGTAGGGGACGAGATGGCAGGCTTAGCCCTCAGGCAGGATGCACTGGGGCCTCCAAGCCCTTGGTTGATTAAAGGCTACATCTTGCGGAGCTTGCAAAGTCCGGGTGAAGGGTAGATCTCAGTGGCTGGAGGGAAACTCTGTAGAAATGCTTGCATTCTGAACCAAACAGTAGAAGGGTTTAAAATCGTGTTTGAGTTTATCCAGGGGCCCTGAAAGAAACCACATTGGTAGCTAGGGAGACCTTGGCCTGATGGAATTTGCCTCACTTGAAAGGGAAGAGGTGAAAATGTTAAACAAAGCAGTCTTTGATTTCTTAGAGTTTAAGCACCTCGTATGTACTTGATATGATGCTAGTACATACATATATTATCCTATGGTCCATCGTCTGGGTAACTCAGTGATAAAGATACTATCACTCCATCCTCTGCGGAGGAAGCTGATGAATCTCAGGGGATTAAGATAGTCGTTCAAGGGCTTGTCCCAATTGGATGGCTATCCTAGTTTGCTTCCTCTCCTGTTGCAGTGACCAAAAGCAACTCGGGAAGGAAAGGGTTTGCCTGGCTTACAGGTTACAATCTAGAATCAAGGGAAGCTGCAACAGGAGTCTGGAGGCAGAAACTGAAGGAGAGATCGTGGAGGGATGCTGCCTACTGGCTAGCTTCCAGGCCCGCAGCAGATACCTCTCCCGTCCAGCCCAGGACCACCAGCCTAGGAACGGCACCGCCCTCAGTGGGCTGTGCCCTCCCGCACCAATTAGCAATCAAGAAAAACGTACACAGACACCAATCTGACAGTGAAGATCACATTTGAAGGACTGGTACCACGGATGTTACTGCTATCTCAGGAGAAGATTAGGGAGAAAACCCAGGGGCGAGCCGAGATCAGTGAGAGTTGGAGGATGACCAAGAGGAAACAGTGCCTAGCGGGTCTCTAAGTCTTCGAGGGGCTCTTATTCGGTTGGACTGTGAGCTCACCATTTAGGGGCCCGTCCTAGGTTCCTAGATGGGCTGTGAGTTTCCCCGGAGTGACCCTCAGTTTGCGCTCAACTGTCAGACGCAGTCATCACCACACTCCAGCGATCGCAGAAAAGTGTCATGTACGTTCACAGAGGTCATCCCGGTGACCCCTGATATGCCTGCCTGAGGAAGCCTTTGAGACATGGGAGGACTGATGGACAGTTGACAGTGTCATTCTGTTCGTCCATGGCTTTTGTCCCTGCCCATCAGTTCACATATAGCCTGCGGACCCATTGAGTACTGATCACCCATCTTTGCTGTCCCAGGGATAGATCTCCAATGCCACGCCAGGGCTCCCTGCCAACTCCTTGGCCTGTTCTGCTTGCCCAATTAAACACCTGTCCTTCCCCTGACTGCACAGGCAGTGGCTCTTCTCTCTCTTCCATCACCTGTTATTGAGCATTAAAAGCAACTCAATTTTATGCAGATAAATAGAGTTTAGTGGTAATGTGCCTTGTGACCTTTGAAGTGACAAGATAACATTAGTTTTTAGGGTCCCAGGCTGTCGCTGTGTGCTTGTGTCTGGCTGAGAGTGGAGACCCCGCTTTGAGAGTACAATGGCAGTTTAACATGCTGCTTCGGAATGTAAGGGGCTCCTCTCTTTGATTTTTTTTCCACCAGCCTGACAGTTTTTCTAACATATTCACTGTCAGCCCTAACAACCTGTCAACAAATGCCATTATGTGAAAATTGCCAAGACTCATTTGAGGACTGTGAAAAGTGACAGACATGCCACACGGATAAGTTTCTCAAAAAGCTGGGGTTGAAACTTTTGAAAGACACACTGGCCCATCCAAGGGGGCAAAAAATGAACAGTCAGATCTCCAGAAAAACAAAACAAACCAACCCACAAGCAGACACCTGTCACTTCTGATTATCTGTTTCTTCTCTGGGCAAATTAAGGTGTATGGGGAGAATAAACCACAGCAACGACACGGGCTGCTGAGATTTGAGGCTGGGTCCAGTCCCCACTCTTATCTGGAAGACTAAGAACAGGAAAACATTTTTCCTTCCTTCAGAGAATTCAAGGGAACCTATTTCACTTCTGGCTCATGCTTTTGGTGGGGCGGAAGCAGGGAAGGCAGAGTGGTCTAGATGAAGCAAACCGAAGCCAACAGTGATGGGGGTGGCTCATTAGAAAAGGAGGGCTTGTCTGTCTAACAGCGGCCAGGATTGTTCTCAGTGGGAAAAAAGGGAGAGTCTGGCAACAGAGTTTGGTACTGAGGGATCAGAATTTGACCCCCCCACTCCACTGTCAGTGTCATCTGACCTGGACGTTGTGCAGCAACTGTTTCTGCTTCCGGTCCTCGATCTGGGTGTGGAGGATACACCTGCCCTGGTGTGATCCTGAAGGTTAGGTGAATGGCTCTTGGCTGGAGAGGTCAGTGGAAATCTGAGACTCGAGACTTGGTGAGAAAATCTTCCTGAACCCAGAGACCTTGTATTTCAAAGTTAGATGGACTTGATGCGCGAGATTTCTCTTGATCCAAATTCAACTTGCCTGGAATATTTTAAGTGACAAAGCAGATTAAAGACTTGCCCCTAGCCCTGCTCTGAATAACTGCGGTGGAGAAGGGAGGTAGCAGAGATGAGGGAGGAAGCTCCTGGGACGCAGAGACCCCAGGAAACACAGCACCTGCCATGTGTTTGACTACTATACTGAGATGAGTTATGAGTTGTCAGGCTTTTCTGGCAGTTCCACCAGGGCTTCTGACTAGTTTCCCCTTGGACGTCCCTCCTCCTCGGTGCCCTCCTCTATGAGGTCTCCAGAGGAGGACTCATCCCGGAATGTTGTTGCTCGCTCGCTCACTGACCTCTCCTCTCTTCATGCCTTCATGCTCTCCTAAAAATTTCAGCAACTTCAACTTCTGGGCTTCCAGGTCAGTCTCCGCATTGTCCCGTGTTCGCAGGAACCCTACGCTGCAAGTTGGAACAGAATTCCCGCCCAGCTCTAGCTACTTTACAGAAATTACAGAAATCTCTGTACAGGGTGCAGTGCGTCGCCTCGACTCCTTCCTGCCGCTTTCTGTGGAGTTTCTCCCATTTAAACTTCTGCACTTCTCTTCATCCTCGTGCCCTTGGGAGCAGAGGCTGTGCCTTGATTCGGCTGGAACTCCCATTAACTCTAATGGGCGTACAGCAATCTCCCCTAGCATGCCGTGATGAGATTATTGCCCATTCAATTGTTTTAATGTTGTGGGTGTTGAGTCCTCAAACATGGAACCTTTGGTTTCATTATAAGGCTCTAACACAGACGGGGTGTGCGCGGAAGATAAACTGGGACAAAGGTGCCAGGAAGAGATGCATAGCCACGGCTTCACGGGAGAATGGTGTCCAGAAGATAGAATAACAAGGACGTCTGAGAAGCGGATGGATCTTTTTGTCTTAACTATGGGTGTGAAATGGATATTGCCAGGATGCAGAATGGAAGCTGCTGGAAGGAAGAACCCTACCGTGCACACTATCAGAAATTGCAGTGGGATAAACCCTGCTTACGGCCTCATTATTTAAAAAATGTGATGATATTCCCAACTCTAAAGAGTGTGTCGGGTCTCATCTATGCAGACCCTTTATTCTTCGATCCTCACGACGATCTCATATAATTTGAAATATTCAAGGACACAGCTCAGATACCATTCTTCGAGTACTACTTATATTACATGTAACTTTGTGATGTAAAGAGAGTGGCAAACACATTTCATGTGGAATTGTTGCTCTACATGATTTGTGTGCACAGGTCTAAATGTGTGTATATGAGTGTGTGTGTGTGTGTGTGTGTGTGTGTGTGTACACATGGACATCTCTCTGTGAAAGGCTATCTTATAGTCAGATTGTTTCTCTCTCTGTGTGTGTGTGTGTGTGTGTGTGTATACATGCACATCTCCCTGTTAAGGGCTTAGCTTATAGTCAGATTGTTTGTTCATCCCACACCCGTCTGTCAATGGAAGAGCAGGCAAAGGCTCAGTGATGCAGTTGGGACCACTCTCCCCCCCACAGGTTATACATCACCCATGTCATGAGAGACAGAAAGAATGACCATGCTGTTGTGAGGTGGCTGGACCTCAGCCACCATGTTAGTTCTCACAGTTACTTCATCCTTGCATGGTGTTTCTAAGGAGATTTCCCGCCAGTGAATTCCAGAGACCCATGAACAGCTGGAGAACACCCAGGTACCCTGAGCATGCAGCTTACTGCCTGCCAGAGAGCAGACATGCAGGAAATGCAGACCTGTAGCCCCCATGTCAACTGCAGAACATGCTCAACTCATAACGTGTTGGCTGGCAGCCACCAGCCCTTTCCCGACTCAAGGGTGAGGCAACGGCTAGAGCCATGGTGATCAGATGGCTGGACTCCTCCAAGGTCCTTATCCGTAGTTTTAGAATCCTAATTTGTGATCATAGATATCACCTACCTTCTTGCTAAAAGTAGGGACAAATGAGTGAAAAATAACAAACTGTCTCTGTAGCTCAGTGCTCAAGAATGTTTTGACCTATAAATTCCAGCCAGGTTTGTATATGCATAGAAATATAATATATGCCTGCAATTTTAACTTCTACCAGTTTGACTCATAACATTATGTATTATTTTGTAAATGATTTTGTTTTTTCAACAGTATACAAAAACATCTTTCTATGTCAGAATTTCAAAGCTATCTCACTTTAAGCAGACACGTGAATTTGACTGCATGGAAGCAATCTATTGAAAACTTAAAATGAATTATCAGCAAGGCTGCAGGGAACATTTTTGAATCCTTGTGTGACTGTTTCTCTAGATCCTAGTGGTCCTCAACCTTTTAATGCTTTGACTTTTAATACAGTTCCTCATGTTGTGGTGATCCCCCAACCATAAAAATTATTCATTACTACTCCATAACTGTACTTTTGCTACTCTTATGAACCATAGTGTAAACATCTGCTATATATATCTGATATGTGAAACCAACAGTGGTTGCAACCCAAAGGTTGCACTACTGAGTCTAGACCGCATTTTTAGTGAGTGAGTGAGAGAGAGAGAGAGAGAGAGAGAGAGAGAGAGAGAGAGAGAGAGAGAGAGAGAGAGAGAACACAAGCTAGGTGTGGCAGTGCATGTCTTTAAGCCAGCATTCAGTAAGCAGAGGCAGGTGGATCTTTGTGAGTTGAGGCCAGTCTAGTCTACATATCAAGTCTCAGGCTATCAGGGCATACATAGTAAGACTCTGCCTTAGAAACAAACAAACACAATGAATACTGAAGATTCCTAGATAGAGAAAACCATCCTTTAGAAGAGATGTGCCACTGAGAAGTGGACCCACATTCCCAAGCTTCTGTGTATCCTTAGACCCCAGCCACGACTTGGTTTTATTCTTCTGTGGAGACTTGCCCAATGTCAAAGGTAGGATGTACGGTCCTGTACTTTGTTTAATTTGAAAGCCTGGTAATTGGGAAGGTTAAGAAACATCTCAAAGTTGTTTTAACTGTCTTTTTCTGGCCACAAAGGGAGTAAATCGTTTAAGGATGTGAGTTTCTGAATCAGACACTCATCACTCCAGAATGCCAACGCCAAACTGCCCTTTCCTGGATGGTGACACTTGCAGCCCAGGGAACATCCAGCCCTCCAACCCATCCTCCAGGCCTGTGGTCGTCCCCAGCCCTGATTGGGGATTCCTGAGACCCAAAGCCAACTGCTTTACTTTCCAGGCTCTTCAATACCCTTACTTCTTTCACTGAGCCAGGAAGTTTTTGGTACACCTCCCACCGTCCCAGGATGCCAACTGGTCCCGAGACAGCCTCACATTTCCACTGTTAGCTGTTCTCATCCACCCTTTCTCCAAGCATGTCCATAGACTTGATGGATAGCTCAGGCAAACCCCACTCTGGATTGTATCGATGATGCCAACTATTAAGCTCAATTTGAACACAGTCTAGCTCTCCCCTTTCCCCACCCCCCCTTTTTTTTGTTTAATAAGAATGACCAGGGTAGGAGAACTTTCTTTAAGCAGTGCTCCATTCAGCTAGCTGTGCTGATGCAATGTCAGTAGGACCTACCCTTGAGAACCAGTCCAACAAACCCACATTACATAGGACCGTGTGGTCCCAAGCTATGCACTGACAACTCTACTAGGTATGACTATTGTGATGCACAGATCGGTATCTCCAAGAAAAATATCTCCTCTTATCATGAGAATGCTTTCCCCCATTTCAGATTTGATAACCTTATTGTTATTGTTGTTGTTATTTGAGCGAGTGTCTAACTGTGTGGCTAAAGCTGACATGGAACTCATGATGATCCTCCTACCTCAGCCTACTGCATGCTTGGATCACAGGTATGAGCCACTCTGCCAAGCTACAGACCATTGGATGAAAAAAAAATATGTTTTCAGATGAGCTTGGTGATGACGGTGGTCAGTCACCATGGATAAGAAAACCCAGAGAAGGCAGGGGACTGGTGAAGGCTACACTGCCAGAAATCAAGACCCCGTTCACTCATTTTAGATTTGGATCCTTTTCACCATTCAGCTAGGAGCAACTACCTGTTGTGTCTGACTGTCGGCTTCACTTCTGTTGTTGACTAGCAGGAAGCACTCCAAAGCACTGGTCAAACAATGCTTTCAGTTGCTTGATGGCATCTTAGTAACGTCCCTACTGTAGCTATGATGAAATGTCACAGCCACAAACAACCAAGAAGAGAAAGGGATTACTTTGGCTCATGGTTGCAGAGGAGACACTGTAGATCATGGTGGGAAAGCATGGCAGTCAGGAAGCAAAGAGATCACATTTCAGTGCACACAGGAAGGAGAAGTGGGGAGGAGCAGAGGGGGGCGGCGCACAGGCTATAAAACCTCACAGCCTAGTGGCATACTTCCTCTAGCAAGGCCTTACTTCCTGGGAGTTCCATAACATAACCTCCCTAAACAGTGCCTCCTGCTGGAGACCATGTGTACAAACACACGAGCTGATGGGGGACACTTTTTATTCAAACCACAAATGCTGTTTTATCTTAGAAGCAGCAAAGACAAGAATCACATGGTCTGGGACTTCATTATCTATTCCAGCATGTGACTGTTGACTTAGCTCCCATTTTCTCTCTCAACAGGGACTATAAGTCGAGGGTGCTAAACTAGTTAAGGCTGTGTCACGCCATCTCAGGGAGCTTTCATTAAGAGGGTGTTGGGGAGGCAACCAAATAAACAGGTGAGTCTACAAACTAGGCAATCACGGTCATGTATTTTGAGTAAAGGAATCGAGAAACAATTCAGTGTAATGAGCATTGTGTTCAGTGGAATGGTCAGAGAGGAGTGACTTTGAAGCCAAAATCATGGGAGGAGCCATCAGTCATTCACTGTAAGCCACGGTGGGGAGAAGCTCCCCCGCCATTGGAAAGAGCGCTGCAAAGGTACAGAGGTAAAGAGTCTGTCTCCAGGAACTGTGCTCTAAAGGCAGGACCTGAAAATGCAGTTCAGGTGCATGTGAGTGTGGCATATACCACTTAACGCAGCCTCCTCTCCTGGGCGTTCGGTTGTTCAGCAACAAGCAAGACTTCTAGAAGTGACACTTACTGCAAACTACAATGTTTGTGCTCCTAAAGTGTGTGGGGCCGACAAGTGCCAACAACACCGCCAGGGTCTAGATCCAGGAAAAGCTCAGGTTAGCCCGAGTCCCACCGCCTCTCCCCATCGCCCAGGGCAGTGGCAGACAGCGTTAAGTCTATTATACTGCTGCCCTGCCAGCAGTAAATCACAGCTGGTTATCGCTAAATTCTGGGATTTGCCTCTCAGAGAAAAATAATTAACAGTGGCAGGAGTTTGATTGCATTAATTCACAGAGAGCAACACCCAAATGATAAATCCATGGTGGGAGGGACTGCCCATATGTTACAGATTGACTTAACATGGTGGAGGCATTAGACAAAAGGAGTCTGAGAAACAGATACCTGTATCAGCTTTTTATTAGCATTGAACTCTGTGGCTTCCACTGGGGCTGACACACTTAATTAAATATGCTCTGGCCTAATTAGGGTGCACATCAAATATACAAATACGAGCTTTTAAAAATATTTGCTGATTAGAATTTGGATTCCTGTCTTGTGAATAGTTTTGGTATTACTCACAGCAGAGCTTTCTCCTTGAGACACAGACTCTTTACACGGCCCCACCCAGTCCGAAGGGAGTGGGTGTTGTAGCTCACTGTACCAAACCTATTTGCTGTCTGAGGACACAATATATGGACCTAGATTCATCATTCGATATTAATAAAGGTAGTATAGATTTGAAAGTAGAAATACCTGCTAAAATGGTAAGGCATGTGATTTTTATGATAAAATACTTTATGAGAAATTTAGTCATTTTCTTTTTTCTGTAAATGATTTATTCAGATTGCATCTTGACTATTGTCCCCTCACTTGTATCTTCCTGTTCCCCACCCCCAATCTGTTCCTCTATCACCCTACTCTCCTCCCCTAGGCCTGTGACAGAAAGGGACCTCCTCCCCCACCATATGATCACAGCCTATCAGGTCTCATCAGGATAGCCTGCTTCCCTTTCCTCTGAGTACCACCAGGCCTGCCCACCAAGGGGAAGTGGTCAAATAGGGGGCGCCAGAGTTCGTGTCAGAGTCAGTCCTCGCTCTCCACACAACTGTGGAGAATGTGCTGTCCATTGGCTAGATCTGAATGGGGGGATCTAGGTTTACTGCACACATTGTCCTTGGTTGGTGCAGTAGTTTATGTATGCCCCTGGGTCCAGATCCACCAGCCTTAATGGTCTTCTTGTAGGGTTCCAGGACCCACTGGATCCTTCTATTTCCCTATTCTCCCATACTTCTCTCACCTGGAGTCCCAGTACCAAGTCTGAGCATCTGTCCCAATCCCTCGCTAAATGAAGACTCTCAGAGCACATCCATATTGGGCTAGTATCCAATTACAAGTGAGTATATATCATGTGTATCTTTCTGGGTCTGGGTTAACTCCCTTCAGGATGATTGTTTCTAGTTCCATCCTAGTCATTTTCTTTTTATGATAGCTGTAATCAAACTTGACCTTTTCACATGTGTGGGTGCTGCAGTTCCATAGCCGTCCACCTCCCTCCCCTTCCTCCAGCTTTTCTCATGAGCCCAAACCCCTTGCTCCCTCTCAAAATCAAAGTCTGTTTTCACTTAATCATCCTTTCACATTTATTAAAAAACAGTGCACATTTAAACGCACCCTGCTGGGTCCATTCACATGTTGCTTGTATGTGTATGCCTTTAGGGCTGACCCCTCAGTTTCGGATGACCAGCTAGGGCCTTACCCATGGCCAGGGGTGATAGGCTGTCTCTCAGCAGTCATCCACTGTGTGTACTTTCTTCATGTAGGTGTGGAGACTTGAGAGATCTCCCCTATTGGTGTTGTCATCTCAGTCGCTGTCATTGTCCTGGCCATACGGTTTGAGATTTTATGCATGCAGCCCCTGTCATGTACACAGGGTTTAGTTTTGAGCAGATGTTCTGGTCCTCTGGCCCTTTACAGTCTTTCCATCCCATTTCCCTAGATGATCACTGAGCCTTGGGTATAGCGGTTTTGTTGTAGATGCATCAGCTGAGGATGGGCAACTCCATGATGAGCTGTTTCCTGAATTCTGTCCAGAAGTGTGTGTGTGTATGTGTGTGTGTGTGTGTGTGTGTGTGTGTGTGTGTGTGTGTAATATGTGATATATGACACAATAGGTGATTGCATATGTAATATTGCATATGTCATGTAAACATGCATGCATATACACACGTATGTTTTTGCACACATATGTATCACATGGGTGTGGACCAGACCAGAGGACTCTTATGATGACCTGCTCTCTCTTTCTGCCATGTGGGATCTGGAGACCAAACTGAAGTCATCAGTACTTTCACTCACAGAGCCATTTCTTGGGGTCCAACTGAGTCATTTTATAAGTCAGAACAATTTGTCTCAGTCCTGTCTTGTTCCTACTTGTGGATTGAGATTAAAGATGGGCTATGTTTTCGGGGTGTGGTGGAGTGATTGAGAGATGTTTAAAAGCATCCTACAGAGTTCCTGCTTACAGTGTCTGTTTAATGAGAATGTGGGTTTGTAGCTGGTTGATTCAGGCGTAAGACTTGGATTGAAGACTCGAGCATCAGAAATCCTAATTCTGACAGTGTTAAAATGTAGACCCACATGCCTTAGGAACTCTCAAATGCACGGAACAGTGGTCTGCAGACTGTGGTCCCTGGACCATCAGGGACCTTCTTGGGATCAAGCCCAGATTGCAGGAGCCAGGGCCTCTGAGAGTGGGACATCTGTATCTCCGGGAGCCTTTAGTGATTCTGTATACAAGTTCAATTTAGAGTGTCTGCAACATAAAATATTCCCTTCATCCTAGGTCCTGATGTCCTAGATGATTAACTCTAGGGTTTGGAGAACTGGTGCGTGTGCGTGTGTGTGTGTGTGTGTGTGTGTGCGTGTGTGTGTGTGTGTGTGTGTGTGTGTGTGTGTGTGTGTTCCTATTTTAGTGTAAACATGAGGGGATCAAGCTGAGCAGAATCTCTTGAAAGTCGTTTGTGAATATTAGTATGTTCTCAAAAAATAAAGCCAAGAGAGAAAAGTAAATTACAGCATAACTTGCATGTTATGCAGGTTTCTGTACACAGAGCCATTGGATTAAGCAAACACACTGTTGAATGTTGGTGTAGACACCTTTTTGGAGATCTCAGATTTCAAAGGCATGGTCCTTTCTTCCCAAGAGCAAGAGGTGGAGTTAAAATACAAATGAAATGCGAAGACCCCCCCAGTGGACATTGCCGAGGGGTTTGTTGTAAATACAAGATGAGTTTTCTTTTTCCTCCTACCATTGTAAGAACTTACTAGAGAGAAGAGAGGTTCAATAGAGTGTGCAAGTCAGTGTGTGTGTGTGTGTGTGTGTGTGTGTGTGTGTGTGATTTTGAGAGGCACAGAGGTTTTATTTTGGATCTTAGGATTTTCAACTCTGAGGTCCACATGATAGTAACTACCTGTTAGCAAGTACGTGGAGTGAGGGGCCATAAGAGGGCTGCATGGAAGGAAAGAGGCAATGGTCTGAGCATGTGAATCAGGGAGGGAGGAGGTGGATGGATGGTATAGTAGGTTTTTTCCTTCTGTTGCTGTGATAAAAATCATGGCCAAGAGTGCAGTATGGAAGAAAGTGTATTTGGTTTTATGGTCAGAAACTACTGCTCTTTGAGCAATGGCAGTGTCTGCATTCACAATGACCACTTAGGCTCCTGGAGAAATGCTCTCAACGTCCAATGTGGAGTGGAAGATGTGGGCATTGGGAATTACATGGAGAAAGAATGGGAAGGGAGGCTCATCCTGACTGCATACCTCCTTGATGGCTTGCCAAGGTGGTGGGCTGTCCTAGTTTCCTTTCCCAGTGCTGTGATAAAATACCCTGATGAGGCAATTGAAAAAATATTAAATAATAAAAAATATCATCCAAAGTGTTACGTCTCACTGCGGCATTTCCAAACAAAATATGTTTCAGTGGATTCTCCTTTCACTGACTCCTCCCCACAACCTTCTCACAAGGCGATTTACAGAGAGATGGTTTATTGACCTCACATTTCCAGGTGACAGGCCACCAGTTCAGGGACATTAAGGAGGCAGGAAGTTGAGTCAGTCAGTCACGTTCATACCCGTGGTCAAAAGCCAAGAGTGATGAGTTAAGACGTGCATGCTCACACTCGAGTGGCTTTCTCTACTCTTATTCAGTCTAAGAGCACAAGCTGAGGGAATGGTGCCACTCACAGTGGACGCGCCCTCCCCCACACAACGACATTAAAAAGGCAATCCTCGCAGACATTCTCAGAGGTCCTTCTCCCAAGTGACTCTAGAATATGTCAGGTTGACAATGAAAACTATCCAGCACGCGGGGCTCTGACAAAACAGAGAAAGGCCTGTGGCCAACCAGAGTCTTTAATGATCTTTTCCTTATTGCTTGCCTCTGCTTGGCTCTACCGCGGACTCAGAATGTGTTTGCTCAAGGTTTCAAGGCTCATTAGACAGGCCAAATGCGGCCTTCTCCAAGGAGCAAGAGTTGCTCTGTGAATGATGGTTGATGGACCTTGGTCCTCTTCACCCGGCCCGTAGGCATCCCTCTCCACTAACGTTTAACTAATTGGAAGATTCTCTTTCTCTCGGAGTTTGTTGACCTTTATGCCAGCGTTTACTGATGACCTGTAATGAATAACCAGTCAAATCCTAGAATAGTGGAGGGGACCGAGAACAAGGAACTAGGCACAGGGTGGAGGAAGAACCTGAAGTGGGTGTGTGTGGGGGGACTGCTTCTAAAGCTTCACCAATGTGGGGTGGAGTAGAACAATGCATGAAGAAACGCTAGGGACACTAAAAGTTACCATGGAACTGTGTGGCATTTTATTAATCTTCCTGGAGGGAAAAAAAAAAATCACCTTTCTTCCTGGTGTTTTTCACAAGCTTCTTTCTTGAGGTCTTGGCTTCAATGATTCCTCCTTAGAGATGCCTATTTTGACTGCTCAATCTGGAGGTTTCTTTTGCCCCCCTCATTGCCAATCATCTACCAGTGGTTTACTATTTTAAAATTATTATATTTTTGTTGTTTATTTATCATATGTATGCATATGCATGCATACATGTGTGTATGTGTGTTTGTGTGTTTGTGTGTGTGTATAGGGGCATGAATGGGTGGGTCAGTTTTCTCCTTCCACTGTTTGGGCCCCAGGATTGGTGGAAGGGCCTCTACCTACTGAGTCAATTTCCAGCTGCGCTGTTTATCTTCTGCCACATATCAACAGTGGGGGTGCCATTAACCTGCTCAGGGACTGTTTGTGGTGAACATGAGCTGGCAACAACTCGACTGTGAGATGCAAATTTAGGCTGTGATGGGTCTTCATCCTGGTTTCATCTCTTACTCATGTGATAGCCACTCATGAAGGAATAAGAAAAATGAGGGGGCTAAAGATGGATCCGTGGTTAAGAGAACACAGCTCTTGCAGAGGACCAGGGTTTAGTTCCCTGCCCCATGCCCAGGGAGCAACTCACAGGCACCAGTGGCACAAACTCTGACTCCAGGGGACGTGACTTGATGTTCTGGACTCTATAGACATATGTACATGCATACACTTAACCCCCATATAGATACATACATATACATGTAATTATACACAAAATAATCTTTATTAAAAAAAAGGAAAATGATAAATGAGTCAAGACAGCGACATAATAATTTATTTATAAATCTTAATGTCACTACTTTTAAAAAATATTTATTTTATTATTTGCTTAAATGTATGTGTGTGTATCTGATTCTGTGTGTATACATGAAGTGCCCAGGGAGGCCAGAAGGGGGCTGAGGTCTCTTGGAGCTGGAGTTACAGACAAGTGTGAGTCATCTGAACTTGAGTCTTCTGCAGGAGCGTGTAAGGGACCTTAGCCACTGAGTCATCTGTCTAGCTGCTAGGTCTTATTTTTAAGAGGATTATATATTAGTTCCCTTACTCTACTAAGGAAACTGTATTGGGAGGGAGCTGAAGAGCACACAGATGTGGCTCATTTCATCCTCTCATCCTCTTTACACATCTGGCTGCCTCAAGGGCAACTTAAAACTTCCATTCCAATGTACTCTCCTGATCCCCTCTTCTCCTGCTAGCTGAGAAGGACAGGACACTCAGGTCCTACTATGAGACAGTGTCATCATCACCCAAACTGTGGCCTATGGCCTGCCGAAACTGGTAGCTGGAAGTTCAGGTGTGGATGAAGGTTAAGGAGAAGCACAATCCTTTGTGCTGAGAGGACCCCATCCTAAGATTCAGATCAAGCTCAGAGATGCACTTATTGAGTGCCTGCTGTATACCTCCGAATGCACTTATGTGTTCTCATTAAAATTTTTTTACTTCGTGTGTGTGTGTGTGTGTGTGTGTGTGTGTGTGTGTGTGTGTGTGTATAGTGCACATGAGGAGACCAGAGGACAGCTCTGAGGAGAATTAGTTTCTTCTTTCTACCATGTAGATTCTGGGGATGGAATTCAGGTTTCCAGACTCGGCAGCAAACATCTTTACCCCCTGAACTGTCTTGTTAGCCCTGATATTCACATTTTTTAAAATTTCAGACTGTATGCTTCTAAAATTAAGTAGACTTCAGTTTTCTTTAAGACCTCAAATCTAGCTTTTATTGGGGGAACTGGGGAATGACAGATATTATCCCTCTCCTTCCTAGATGCAGATTGCCTGGTACTTTGGGTTTTGTTTATTTGTTTGTTTTTTCATTTTGTTCTCACCTCTCAAGTAATTTGTGGTGCTTAAGCTTCCACCTCCTCATTGAAAGTAAATAGAAAGGGAGATAGGCAGGCAGCTCTGCCAAATGTGGAGCAGTGGGAGCCCACAAAAGATTCTATAAAAATTCAGTGATTCCCAGCCTTAATTTTATAAACACGTTAGAGTTTGTGTAACTGTCTCATCTTGATCAAAATGCACAAAAAATTATTCTACAGGCAGAACTAATATACCCATATGCTCTGGGTCATTCACTACTTTTGAAAAAATTAAGAGTTTGAGAGATGAAAATAAATTTTCTATAATAGATGTTCAGAGACATTTCTGGCTCATTTTACTTTCTGGAACTTTCTAGAAAATTATATCTAGAAGCTTCTTTTGGCCGCACCACTACACCACTGACCCAGCTACTCCAGTCTTTTGCTGGGGCTTATAGTGACTTGAATGAAAATGGACCCCTCAGGCTCACGTAGTTTGATGCTTGGTCTCCAGTTGCACTGTTTGGGAAGGATTAGGAGATGTGGCCTTGTTGAAGGAACAGTTTCACTGGTGGTGGACTTTGAATTTTCAAAAGCCCAAGCTAGGCTCAGGCTCAGGCTTTCTCTCTCTCTCTCTCTCTCTCCCTTCCCCCCTTTCTTTCTCTCAGTCTCTCTGTCTCTCTGTCTCTGTCTGTCTGTCTCTCGCTGCCAATCCTCCCTGGTGTGATAATAATGGAATGACCTTCTGAAACTGTAAACAAGTCACCAATGAAATGCTTTCTTCTGTAGATTGCCTTGGTCATGGTGTCTCTTTCCAGCAGTAGAACAGTAACTAAGACAGGGACCAAGCCGGGCCGTGGTGGTGCATACCTTTAATCCTAGCACTCGGGAGGCAGAGGCAGGCGGATCGCTGTGAGTTCAAGGCCAGCCTGGTCTACAAAGTGAGTTCAGGACAGCCAAGGCTGCACAGAGAAATCCTGCCTTGAAAATAAAACCAAACCAAAAAGACAGGACTGTTCTTGTTAAATTCCTTTTCTTCATTCTGTGCATACAAGCAACCTCTACTCCACAGGCCCCTATTCAGCCCCAGGATGTGTCCCATTGAGTCACTTCCTTCACCCATCTTTTACATTTGAGTCGCTTCCACAGCCCCATTGTTTATCGAAATCTTCTTGTCTTCATGGCCATGAGTCTCACGGATATACCAGGGTGATTGATGTTTGGTGATCAAGCCCCATCATGAGGTCTGTTAGTTCTCTGGAATGAGTCACTGTCCCTGTCCCTGAAAGGTAAATGTCCCTACAGATGGGTCAAAGGACACTCATAATTTCTTCTTGCTTTGTTGTTGCCAAGGCATCCAGATACTTCTAGTTTGGCTGTTTTTCTCTAAAGGATGCTATTCTCTATCTCCTCTTGTCTATACCTGTGTGAAGAATGTATACAGGATTCCTATATCTCACATGACCTTCTGGATACAACCTTAGCGGGTTTCCATCTATCTTGTCTGCATCCTCATTGAGGGCAGCTGATTGTCAATGTTCTTTAGGATGAATCCCAAGGAAAAATGCAGAAGTGGGCCCAAATCCAGAGGATCCAGGTAATAGCTTGAACAGAAATGTGGTTTGTAAAGTATATGTCCATTGGCAAGAATACCATGAGAGTACATACAATGTAGGAAACATTTTTCCCCCACAGGTGACTGCTGTCATTGTAGGATGCCTGACCACACAGTGGGGCTAGACAGGGTGTTAAACCTTCTGCTCCCATTGTGGTCTCCATATGAAATGCCCTCCCTACCCTGTCCCCACAGTCTCATGTGTTCTAATACTTGGTCCCCAGTTAGTGATTCTGTCCTGGGAGATTGTAGAACCTTCAGAAAATGGTACCTACCTGGACCTACTGGTGATAGGCCTTGAGTGTCAGAACCTGGCCTTGCTCTGGCTCATTTCCCTGTCAGCTTTCTAATCTGTAGAGAGAGCTGTGAACATGCTAATGTGTCCTCCTGCTATTATAGCTGCATCACCTCTATGCCTGGCCAGCCGTGGCTTAAACCATGAGCCAAAATCAGCCCTTTCTTCTGTAAGTGGCTTCTTGTAGGGTGTTTGGTCAGAACAGGGAGATGGATAATTAATGCACCATGAAGCAAGAGAAGAATAAGTCAGCTTAGAAATAGATGGTGTCTTAGTCAGGATTCTATTGCTGTAAGGAGACACCATGACCACCAAGGCAGATCTTAGGAAGGAAGACACTTCATCGGGGCTGGCTTATAACTTTAGAGGCTTAATGGATAACCTCACGGCATCCAAGGTGCTGCAGAGGTAGTTGAGAGCTGCATCCTGATTCTCAGGCAGAGACAGTGAGTGAGCCATGCTGTGCCTAGGGTGAACTTTTTGAACCCCCAAAGCCCACCCTCCAGTGACATACTTCTTCCAACAAGGCCACACCTTCTAATCCTCAAATGGTGCCACTTCTTGGTGACTAAGCATTCATATATATGAGTCTATGGGGGACGATTCTTATTCAAACCACACAGATGCACACCTAAGAACCTTTACAGCATCTTTCTGGAAGACCATTGTCAGGTAGGACATGAAAAAGTTATTTAAAAAGTACCCAAGATCCAGGTCTGGTAGTGCTGTAGACTCCGATCGCCTGAGTCTATTCCTGGTAGCTCAATTGAGAGCCAGAGTCCAGAGTCGATGCAAAAGCAAAGGGATTTTATTGAGCCAACGCGTCAGGGTCCACCAAACTCTGGGGAGATGGAAAGACCCCGTTCTGTAATGGCGGAGGGTTTAAATACCCTTACAGACACAGAACTTAGCACAAACATGATTGGTTAGTTGACCTTTAAAATGACTGGTTACTAGTTATTTTATCCCTGAGGGGGCAAGAGCTCAGCTTGGGACATCACGTGCTGTCAGGTGCTTGGGACAGGTATGAGGGTGTGGTTTTTCTTGCAAAGAATAGAACAGCTCTGAGGCCATCTCAGAAAGTACCAAGTGGCCAGGGTTGAAAAACAACTTTTCTGTCTCTTCAGTGCAGGCCTGGAATCCCAGTTCTTTGGAAAGCTGAGATAGGAGGATCGCTAGTTCAAGGCCTACTGAAGCTACAGAGTGATTTCAAGGTCAATCTGAGTGACTTTCTGTCCACAGTGTAGAAATAAGAGGTAAAAAAAAGTGCTGAACATGTAGCTCAGTGGTAGAAGGCTTCCCTGGAACATGTGATTCCATGACTGTGTGTAGCTCAGCAGTGAAGGCTTCCCTGGAACATGTGACTCCATGACTTCCATCCCTTGTATCACAAAAACCAAAACCAAAACCACTCAATGAATCCACTATTTGTAAAGAAGCAAGAAGCATTTTCAGAGATGGGGCGACGGCATTAGTGTCTGGGTTCAACCCCCAGCTTTCCTCTTCATCAGCGGTGGGACTCTGTCAGTTTCTTCATCCATTAAATGATAGCGTTCAAAAGTTTTTCCTCTATTAACGAATGTAAAATGTATAGGCCAATGATGTGTACACAGTTGGCACTGTATAAATGTTTATTGCTATCAATAGCAGTTGCCTCAGACCTTGTAGACTTAAGGCAGTATTATTTTATGTGGAAAGACAGGCACAGTATTGGTTCAGTAGTTCAAGCAGACTTCTGTGATCTGCTGCAGGTCTGTTCTGGACAGAGCTTGCTTTCCCAGTCCTTATTCAAGTGACGCTATAAACCCTCCCTTAACCAGTGTGTTTGGGCCATGCTTTGAGCTCAACACCAAGAGTCCAATAAATGTATTTATGGAGCACTGGGCACATTTAGCACAAACGAGTCAATCATAAAAGCAATATAATGCAGGCTCCCCATTAGCTGTAATGAAGTTTAACATGTTGACATTTTTTGCTTCAGCTTTTAATTTTAACAATTATTATTACATAAATTCTGATAGCTGTCATGGAAGTCCTCTCGAACTCATCAGCACTGTTTCCCTCCCTTTTTCCTCAGAAAAAAAACTAGCATCTAAGTATGCATCTTTTGCTCCCATGATTCCGTATTTACTACACAAGCAAGCACCAACAGATGATGGAGGGTTGAAATGCACGGCTGACACACTATCATTGTCCTACCACAATCTGCTTTTAAACATCACAAACATAGACCCAGCTCTGCCATTTTACATGTCAACATCTGAAGAGGACAGTTTTTGCTTCTCTCGTAATGAACATTTGAGTTCATTTTCTTATTTACTTATAAGTATTTGGATTTATTTTGTACTCACTGATAATCAGCAGCCTGTTTACTAATTTCATTTGGAGAGGGAAGTGGCTTATGTTTTACTAGAATGCACACTTTAAGGAACTAGAGAGACTGATGTGGAAAGCTTGGCATTGCAGAGATGGCCTGGAGGGTAGACATGCTTATGGCATAAGCTTATGATCTGAATTCAGGTCCCCAGAACCGGATAAAAACCAGATACAGAGCCGGGAGGTGGTGGTGCACACTTTTAATCCTAGCACTCGGGAGGCAGAGGCAGGTGGATCACTGTGAGTTTGAGGCCAGCCTGGTCTACGCAGTGAGTCCAGGACAGCCAAGGCTAAACAGAGAAACCTTGTCTCAAAATAAAATAAAATAAAATAAAATAAAACCCAGATATATCAGTACACACACCTTAGGAAATGGGAGGTGATGCCAGGAAAACCCCTGTTGGGATTTTCATCATAATTGTATTGAATTTGTTAAATAATTTGTCAGGACTTAAATTGCTAATGATATTAGCTGTTTATGAGTATAAGTTATTTTTCATTTATAAACTTTTAGATCCTTTGATGATTCTTATCATATTTTTCCACAATCTTAACATTTACATAACTCCATGATAAAATGCTATGACACTTTCCTATGACACCATCTAGTTGGCTAGCAATGGTTTGTAGTATTATTTTTATTTTGAACCCATATTTGGACCCCATGCCAAGCTAACCTTTTAAGTCACAGCATTTTTTATTTCTTGTATAGATTTGGAGAGTTTTATAATTCATATGCAGAAAAAAATTATTTCTAATGTCTAACTTTGATTTCTACTTCTTTTCCTGTTTTAATAAAACTCAGACCTCTAGGGAGAAATGTGTTACAGAGAACATGCTTGTCTTTCTTCCTAACTACTCCTGATGGCTTCATCATCTTCCATTTATCTTTATCTCTGCCTCTACTTCCTCTTCCTTCTCCTCCTCCTCCTCCTCCTCCACACTGTAATTACTGTTTTGTAGTACCAGGGGTTGAACCAGGCCTTTCTGTATGTTAGGCAAGTGGTCTACTACCATGCTATATCTGCAATCTTTTTTCCTGACTTTTTTTTTTCTTTTTTGGTTTTTCGAGACAGGGTCTCTCTGTGTAGCCTTGGCTGTCCTAGACTCGATTTGTAGACCAGGCTGGCCTTGAACTCACAGCGATCTGCCTGCCTCTGCCTCCAGAGTGCTAGGATTAAAGGCGTGCACCAACATGCTAGGCTTTTTCCTGACTTTTCAAACAATGTTTCTAATATTTCTGATCTAAGTTTGAGTTTTATAACAGGATTTTAGAAATCACTTTGTATTGGGTGAAATTTGTTTTTCTTCCTGGGCTGGGTGTAGCTCAGGAGGTAGAGGTTTGCTTGTCACAGACAAGGCCCTGAGTCCAATCCTCAACACACTCTTCCCAAGCAAATCTTTATCTCTTTAAGCTCCTACAGTTTTCTGGTGTGAATTGATAGTAATTTTTGTAAGATGTTTCATCTGGGTCATCTGAGATGACTGCTCTCCGCTGTTTAACCACCCTTGCGTTTTAAGGATAAAAGCCTACTGGTTAACCCCTCGTTGCTGTTCCACGGATCTGTGAAAACCATGACAGACTAGGCATCTACTCAGATGATCAGTGATAGCACTTGATGCCCAATCAAGAATACCATCAAATCAATATAATGATTCCTAGTGTTAGTCTGCTATCTTAGGAGACAGGAGCCTAGCACAATAATCATCAGAGAGGCTTCATCCAGCAAATGATAGGAGCAGATACATAACTGAACATTAGGTGGACGGAGCTTGGGGAATCCCAAGGAAGAGGAGGAGAAACGATCGTAGGAGCCATAGGGGTTCAAGGACAGCGCAAGTATGCAGCCCACAGAATCAACTAATCTGGACTCATAGGTGCTCACAGAGAACAAAGGGACACCCAGGGAGCCTGTATGAGTCTGACCTAGGTCCTCTGCATACGTTATGGTTGTGTAGTTGGTGTCCCTGTAGGACTCGCAACAGTGGTAACAGGGGATGACTGACTCTTTTGCCTGCTCTTGAGACCCCTTCCCTTGTACTGGGTTGCCCCTTTCAGCTTTGACATGAGGATATGTGCCTAGACCTATTGTAACTTGATATGGCAGTTTTGGGTGACATCCTAGGAGGCCTGTCCTCTTCTGAGAGGAAACTGAGGAGGAATGGATCTGGGGGAGAAGGAAGGTTGTGGGGAGGAGGGACTCGGAGGAAAGGAGGAAGGGGAAGCTGTAGTCAGGATGTAATATAGGAGAGAATAAAAAAACAAAACAAAAGTGGCCCACTGAGGTTATTTCATTTTCTTTTGCCTCTGTTTTATTCAGTGTGTGTGTGTGTGTGTGTGTGTGTGTGTGTGTCTGTGTGTCTGTGTGTGTGCAAGCATGCATTGGAGTGCACATGTGCTGTGCCATAGCGTATGTGCTTAGGTCGGAGGAAAACTTTTATGAGTCACTTTTGGCTTTGTACTATGACGTTCTGAATCATGAACTGACGTCAGCCTTAGCACTAAGCATTTTACCTAGTATGCCACCTTGTTTGTCTTTGATTCTCCTTTTAAATCTGTACCTCATGGGAAACACAGACCATCTATAAGGAGGTTTGTAAGGCTCCTGTTTATCTATTTTTTATGTGGCTAAAATCACCATTTGGTTAGCCCAACTCTTCTTTTGTAAAGACCAGATTTGTACTTAATAGCTGTCTTAGTTAGGGCTGCTATTGCTGTGATGGAAAACCATGACCAAAGAAAAGTCGGGAGGAGAGGGCTTATTCAGCTTATGCTTTCACAACATAGTCCATCAGCAAAGAATTTCAGAACAGGTACTCAAGAAGAGCAGGAACCTGGAGGCAGGAGCTGATGCAGAGGTCATGGAGGGGTGCTGCTTACTGGCTTGCTCCTCATGGCTTGCTTAGCCTGCTTTCTTATAGTACCCGGGACCACTGGCCCAGGGATGGCACCACCTATAATGATCTTGGCCCTGCTCCATCAATCACTAATTTTAAAATGTCCTAGAGGCTTGCCTATAGCTCAGTCTTACAGAGGTATTTTCTCAATTGAGACTCCCTTCTCTCTCATGATTCTATCTTTTGTTAAGTGACATAAATACCAGGCAGACAATGGCTTAGTTGGCTATCAATAATATTTACACCAATTCATCATTTGCTAAATGGTTCAAAGCGAGGGTAATCTAAGTCTTATTAACTTGTTTATTTAAAAATATCTGGCCAACTAGAAAGATGCTTCATTGGTTAAGAGCACGGGCCACTCTCGCAGAGGACCCATGTTCTGTTCCCAGTGCTCATGTCAGGAAGCTGACAAATATCTGTAATTCCAGCTGTTGGAGACCTGATACCTTCTTCTGACCTCCACATGTGCCTACACACATGGGTGTAATAGACACATAGACATATATAAGGACACATACGAAAATAATATAAATCTTTAAAGAAATATTTGGAGTTCTTATAAAAAGAATTTTAACCTTTTTGTATATCTCTTCTTTTTCCCTTCTTGCTATTTAAATTTCTCACAAGTAAGAATTCATCTCCTCTTTGTTTATTTTCAACACTGTGAGTTATTTTCCAGATTCCTCCATATGCAACCAATATTTTAAATACTATTATAATTGTGTTTCAACCAAGGGCCAAGAGTCCAGTTGTTCCATCGTTGGCCAACAGCTTCTCCTTCAGGTGGGTTCTGGGTCTTTCTGTGGCTTCAGAACCTTGGTGACTTCCACCTTCCCACTAGCCTCAAAACCACTGGCTATGTTTCCTGATGCAATCTGAAGGCATGTGTTCTTAAGTGCCCAAGAACTTTCTCAAAGAGAGAAGTGTCAGAGCTAGAGAGTCTGGCGATTGGGGGAGTTTCTTCTATCCGGTTGTCCTTGTGTGCCTGTGTTTGGTGAACAGCTTTAGGCAAATGTATTTTTCAGAGAAAAAAGATGATATTGACAATAGAACTATTCAAAACTAATATACTGGGGGCCAGTGAGATGGCTCAGTAAATAGAGATGCTTTGCCACAAAGCCTGGGGACCTGAGTTCCATCCCTGGGATCTTGAAGGAGAAAACTGACTACTTCAAGTTGTCCTTTGAGATTCACATGAATGCTATAGCCAAAATATGTGTGTGTGTGTGTGTGTGTGTGTGTGTGTGTGTGTGTGTGTGTGTGTGTTCCTGCTTCAGCCTTAGCTTATATGGAGGTCACAGGACAACTTGTAGGAGTCACTTCTTTCCTTCTACTCTGTGGGTGCCAGGGATGGCGCTCAGCTCCCAATTAAGTGACTGAAATGACACAATTCTCTCTTTGGCTTATGGTTTTAGAGCCACTCCTGCTGGCTGGCTGTTGTTTCTGGCAACTGTGTTGAGCCAGACAGAAGGGCATCACAAAGGAAAGCTGCTCACATCCTAACTGCCAGGAAGCAGGGAGACAGAAAGATCGAGGTGGGGACAAGATGTACAACTGAGAGGCACACTCCCAGCAATGCCCAGCCTCCACTAGGCTCTGCTTCCTAATAGACTAATAGACTGTCTTCAGGATGCTCTGCTGCCTTCACAGGTGTCAGAATGAAGAATTGCAGGAGGCAAAAAGGCTGTTCAGTGCAACATGATCGGTAGCCAGCGTTGGTTCAAACTTTGGGAGTCTGGCCCCACATGTTTTATTTTATGCATATTTAAGCACAGCGCAGGCTGGTGGAAACTATTCTTGTGATAACTGACTCAATGCCACCTGCACATTGAAACATGCCTACATCCTTTCTGAGGAACGAAGTAAATGAAATACAGATCAGACTATAGAGAAACTCCTTGTAAAGTACACATGACACCTTCCATAAAGATAGGTTCTATAGGTTGACTGAGAAAAACACATTTATAAGAAGGGTCCAGAGGAGGGGCAGGTGCCGGAGAGTCTCTGGCCACACAGAGCGTGCAAAGGTCATGAGGCTAGAAAGCTCATTTCTTCTAGCCTTCTAGGTGGAAAGCAGGTTTTGCATACTTTTTCTCAAAAGAACAACCCTTGTTAGTACTCCAGGTTCCCCTAGAGTATAAAGACCTCAATGCCCCTATAACTACCCACTTTTTATTTACAAAAAGCCTCATCTTATTCCTGCTTCCAGGCCTAACTAGACACAAGCAGTTCACTTACACCTGTAAAGTTATCACACAGTCTCCAGGTTTTCTCATACGGTGTCATTTCAGAGATGGCTTTCTTTACACTCCCATTAGAAGCAATACTGGACTCCAGCAGCCCTGTCTTTGTCTTCCTCCTCCTCTTCTTCTTCCTCTTCTTCCTCTTCCTCCTCCTTCTTCCTGTTTTCCTTCCTCTTCTTCTTCCTCCTCCTCTTCCTCCTCCTTCTTTTTCTTCCCTTTCTCCTGCTCTTCTTCATTCTCCTCCTCTTCCTCACCCTCCACTTCCTTCTCCTCCTCTCTTTTCCTCCTCCTCCTCCGTCCTCCTCCTCCTCCTCCTTCTTCACCACACTTACATTTGATATAGTATTTAAATGTAACTTCATGTTTGTGGTTATATCCTCGACTCTTAGGACTCTGTGGGGTTAGAGTCGCTGTAGAGTGAGTAACCTCAGCTCAGAGTGAACTTGCAGCATACTTGCATTCACAGAGTGCCTACATTTGAACACTGATCACCAGAGGAGACCTTGTGGCTCCAGGCGTCTTCATTGAGCAGAAGGCTCACACATGTGCACAGTGATCTGTTTGCTACCTCTCCTCCCCTTTCACGATCTTGTCAGTCACACATGAGCTGTCCAGAGCAGTGAGTGGGTGTCCTTTGCACCGATGAGGACTCTGTCCAAGCAACTAAATGCTCTGCTGCTGAGCTTACCTGAGGCAGGCTCAGGCTGGCTGCTGGGTGCTTCCAGGGCAGTTTGCTTAGAGTTGCTTCTCTCTGGTCTGCACTGTCAGCAGAGAAGTGAGCATTGAACAAAAGGCACTCTTGCCCCAGAGCGTCCATCCCACAGTGCATCAAAGTTCCTAAGACTTAATGTTCGACCAAATGCAAAGACAGGATCCAAGCAGAGGTTGGAAGAAAAAGAAAACCAAAACTCTCACTTCAAGAAATTTTATGTGCATTCATGTGTATTTATATGCAGCATGTGTGATGTGTGTGTATGCATGTGTGTGTAGGCCAGAGATCAATTCAGCTATCTTTCCTTAGGTGCCATCCATCTTATTTTATGAGGCAGGGTCTCTCACTGGGCTAGAACTAAGCAAGTAGGTTGGGCTGGCTGATGCTGAGTCCCACTGATCCTCTTGACTTCCTCTATCCAGGCTGAGACTTCAAGTGTGCATCACCAGACCTGGCTTTTTATCCCAGTGTTGCAGATTGAAGTCAGGTCCTCATACCTGCACAGGAACCAACTGAGGTATCTCCTGCCCCTTATGGGTTTTTGTTAGATGACAGTTAGGCATCCAAGAGGCACCAGCTTCTTTAAGCTTCCTCTACGGAGGCACATCTTGTCCACATGCCTCATGGCCATTGGCTATGATGAACAATGAGCCAGGTTTTGTTGTTGTTGTTGTTTTGTTTTGTTTTTTAGCCAATTAAAGTTGAGATTAGGCAGAGTAGGAGCATCTCTACCTCAGCATCTGTCTGGATTATGACTCTTTGGCCCATGGGTGAAGAATCTATTGAGGGGAAGAAGATGAGCCATTTAGCACCCAGGGCAAGGGCCCCTGCCAGCCTTTTGTCGTCAGGCAGACGTGCCCAGGTTCTGCTGTCTGCCTACCCTCCTTTGTTTTAAGCCACAGGGCCATTATCAGCTCCCTTGCTAATGAAAGATGCAGAAAACCCGAACACAATACAACTCTAGCCTGTGTCTTAAGACACGACATAAACACTTGGGGACCAGAGTAGAAACCGGTCAAGCCGGCAGACAGACGTTGATTGTTAAATTGTCAAATGGCCGGTTTTTACAGCTTCCTTTGGGAAAAGCCTACCTTTCCCTCCATAGATTTTCGGAACAAAGACCCCAGCTTGCTGGAGTGCTGTCATTACGATGTACTTACAGGGCTCATCCCGACAGCACTAGAACCAAAGAGTTGGCCTCTGCCTCCCCACGCCCCGCCCCTTCCCCCCTGGGAGATATCTTTAGCTTCCAATTTATGTTCCTTTAAATAAAATTTTGAAAGCCACTTTTTCTGAATTATTTCTTTTTGAATGCACTCCTTAAGTTCCCCTTTCTTTAAATGAAAGGACTAAACCCCACCACTGTATTTTGACAATGGTTTTATGGCGACCCATAACGATACATTCTGTTCTTATTGTAATTGCCCCGGGTTGAACTACGCTTATTTTAGTGGAAAGCGTTCATTATTTTATCAACAACTGGCAGACCCCGCTAGTATTTACTGACTTTTCTTTAACCAAAACAACCATCTTCGCTCCCATTCCTGCCTCAGCTGCTCAGTCTTGCCTAAGAAATTTGGAAGCCCCCTTTGAATGGAACCCGGCACAAAGCCTTTAAGCACTCTAAGCAATAGAGTTGTAGCGAGTGATAGACAAAAAAAGCCCTCCGAAGAATTGGTGCTTAATTACAACTTAATTAGCATAATTATGCATGCTAATGGCATCTCAAATGAATAGCAGTTGTCAGGAGGTTGGGACCATCTGTAAGAATGTCGGATTAATACATCATTTTTTATTTCTAACCACGCTGTAACTCTTTCCCCGAAAGTGATTTCCATTAATCAAGTTCATTTTTATTATATAGAAAATTTGGCATTTTTCATTATGGGCCATTATCTGTTTCCCCACGCAGCCCTAATACAATACTAATGAGCCCCCGAGTGGCGGGCCGTGTCGACAATGGGGGTACAGGTGTATTAGTGTAATTGTTACAAACAGCACAGGCTACCTCTGGAGTAGTGGAGTTCTCGTCTCTCAATACCCACCTTTCCACGAGGATCCCACTGGTCTAGTACAATTTTCAGAGCTTTATCAAAAACATACATGTTTGTGGTTGCAAAGAAGCGCTTTAAAGAGAAAGAGGCCCGTGGTTACCTGCAGCAGAGGCCTCTCTATCTGAGAGGCCCTTCTGCGAAGACAGAAGGCTTTGGCCGGGCAAGAGGAAGTCTGTACTTCCATTCAGCCCAGCTGGGCTGGTGTGGTGGGGGATGGGGTGGCACTGCCAGGCTTGGAGGCCTGGGCCTCTTCTGCAGAACCAAACAGACCAATCACTCATTGCTAAACATGCTAATAAAACCGCGGGGGTGCTGCGTGTCTTCATGGTACTTAGCCCCAAGACACACCCCGAAAAGCAATCTCAAAATCCCCATCTGGATCTCTCCCGCCTGTGCCACAGCGAACTTATCTGCACGCGGCTGTGTGCACTGACTTAGTGGTTACTAACTCCTGGTTAGAGCTTTGGGGTCAGTTGTTCTTGGGCCTTCCTTTTCCTCAGCAGGCCCACTCCCCGACAGAGTCAATCAGGCCTTCCGGGAGTCTTTTCAGAGGTGACACATTTGTTTTCACATCTACACCCAGATTAAAGCCAGGGTTGGTGTCCAGGGTCTCTCTAGGGGGCAGAGGTTTCTTTTTATCCACTCCCAAGCCCCAGAGAGCCTCAGGACTACTTAGAGGAAGAAAGGCCACAGCCAGCTGGGCATGGTGGCACACGCCCCTTTCACCCCAGCACTCTGGAGGCAGAGGCAGAGGCAGAAGCAGAGGCAGGCAGGTTGCTGGGAGTTCGAGGCCAGCCTGGTCTACAAAGCGAGTCCAGGACAGGCAAAGCTACACAGAGAAACCCTGTCTCGAAAAACCTAAAAAAAAAAAAAGAAAGAAAGAAAGAAAGAAAGAAAGGCCACAGCCATGATGTCAGGCTCTGATTGCTGCCTTACCAACAGGGGCAACTACTGAAGTCTCCTTCTGTAATAGCATCTGCTACTAGGGCTGGGGGTGAGCCTTTTGGAGAGTCAGTGAGGAGTTATGGATAGGTAAGAGGGGTAGGCAAGCAGGTTTCCCTGCCTTGGCAGGATGGGAGATGTTGAGGCGTGAGCCGCCCTTGCCTCTTCCATTTGGAATCTATACTGAAGGCTTGTTAATCCACACACAGGGTGACTGCATAGTGTTCTTCTACTAAAACAAGCATTTTTTACTTACCTGAAACTTAAACTTGACTCGGCATCCTTTTGATGTTTTGTTGGTGGTGGGTGGTATTTTATGCATTAGTAACCGCCCTATGGAGAGAGACAGCTGGGCCTTGAAGCTGGGCCTTGTCCCTACAAGCTGTATGACTCTGGGCACATGGCTAACTTCTCTGTGTTTTGCACGGTGCTGCTTTGGAAGGTTTCCAGGCGGCAAGTGCCCAGGACAATAATCACATAGTCATACCTGGGATGCTTGTTAATAACAGCTCTAGTCCGTTTCTAAGTTTATTGTGTTCGAAGTCCCTGCCTTCTTGCATCCCTGTACTGGTTATAAGTCAAATGCTTTTGCAAGCTCTTGAGGGTGCCTGGTCTTTCTCCGGGGTCCCAAAGACAGGAGTCAGGTGCTCCTTGCAGCGCTTGTGTGGCAGATAACGGCTACTGTGCTGTCTATCTGGTTGCAGATCTGAGGTAGCCAGGCACCATGGTTCCTCACAGGAGTGGGTTTTTCAGCTCAAGGCTCTTGCCTACCTTCCCTTCTTAGCGGCAGGTTTCTGCACAGGGGCCAGTGCTGTCCTCAGCTGTACCAAATTACTACTGGTCCTCGCTTCACTGACTGGGGAATGGGACTGCTCTCATGAGGTAGGTGTAGCTGCTTAGTGCCTGCCATCAAAAATGACTCCTGACCTCATGTGAAAATGGAGGCTCAGGTCCATGGCCAAGTTCTGTCTCTAACACACTGACCTGTATGAAAGACTGTCTCAGAGACACCAGCCCTGGTAATACATCTGCAGGACTCCGAGTGAGCCCACTGTTGGGGTGCCTGCACCTCTATGCTTCCTGCAGCCCCATTTATAACAGGAACGATGTGGAACTTGTCTAGATGCTTGTCAGCAGGTGAGCAGAAAAAGAAAATGCACGGACTTGGAGAGCATCCTACTAAGAAAAACAAGCCTGACTTGGAAAGATAGACTTCACATTTCTCTCATACGTGGAATCTAGGTTGTACACTGCCACTACCCCATGCACACATGTTTCCTCCTGCTGTGTGTGATAAAACATCTTGACAAAACCAACCCAAGGGGTAAGAGTTTATTTTGTCTCTCAGTTTAAATGCACCTGAATATGTCATGGAGATCAAGGCAGCGGTCACATTGCATTCATGATCGGGAAGTGCAGTGCCACGGACATGTGCACCCATGTAGGGGTTCACCTCCCTTTTTCCATTTATATAGTCCAGGGAATGGTGCTACTAGTGGTGGGAGGGCCTTCCCACCAGCTAATCCCTCACAGCCATGGCCAGAGGCCTATCTCCCAGGTGAATCTAGATTCTGTCAAATCGGCACTATTAAAGTATGTGTGTGTGTGTGTGTGTGTGTGTGTGTGTGTGTGTGTGTGTGTGTGTGTGATATGAAAGTAGAAGGGGGATTATTGTGGAAAAGGAAAGGGCCAGGAGGGATCAGGGGAGGGTCATAGTAAATGTGTATACAAAGTACATACTGTGTTTGAGCAAAAGCATTACAGCAAACCCATTGCTTTCTACAAGGGTTGTGAAATGATCACATAAAAAACAAAACAAAACAAAACACAAGCCTTAAGTTCTATTTTCAGATTCCCTGTCCATTGAGGCTTACCATGGTAGTTCTGTGCCATGGAACATGACCTGGTGGACTCAGGATAGTCTCTAGAACTCGGTCACCCAGGAAGCTCATTGTGTGGCTGCCCCTGCTGTACTTTCTGGTCCCCTGTGCTCTCCCTATGGGAGGAAGGTCTGGATGCCTTCACTAGTCAGAGCTGCTCCCCTGCCTCGTTCCAGGCTGCTGGAGATGCCCTTTGTCCCTCATGGCACCACTCAGCCAAATGAAAGGGATTCAGGCAGCCTGGCTGCTAAGAGCCTCAGCTGGGGGGACATGGGTCTCTTCAGAATGTTATCAAAAGGCTGTTTTTACTGTGTCTGTGCTGCTAGGGATAGAAGCACACACATGTGCACATTCATGCACATGGTTAATTGTTGGTCAGGATTCAGATACAGATCTGTTCTTTTTATGTTTTAAAAAGTTACATTTATTTATTGTGTGCGTGCATGTGCGCGCATGTGTTTGCTTATGCATGCCAGGCCTGTAACTATGTGTGTGGAAGACAACTTGCAGGGTCAGTTTTCTTATTCCCCCCCTGTGGGTCCTGCAGACCAAGCTCAGATCATCAGGCTTATGGCAAATACCTTTAGCTGCTAAGCCATCTCTCTGGCCCCTGTGTCTGTCCTTTACCTCTTCAAGGTCAACCTGAAGAACACGGATGTGATCTGAAGATGCCCTCTCTGCTCACAGCCCAAAGTGAAGAGTCCTCCCTGGGGTTGCTATTGGTGTTCAGACGGTAAACACCCAGCAATCTTGGTGAGACCACGGGGTCTTTCCATCACGTGGCTTAGGCTGCCGAGAGCCTTTCAGCAGACATCCAGTAGACCTCTTCTACTAAGTGGGATGAAGGTTCTTCTGCTGAGCCTGTTGTGGGGGGAGGGAGGGGTGTCTGTTTGCCCACAGACCCAAGATGCTCCTAAGACACACACTGCAGAGTGGCCGGCAGGTCTCTCTGGGCCACTTCCTGGTCAGCCGCAGCAACACTACAGAGCGCGAATAGCTATTGTTTGTTCTCATCCTTCCAGACACCAGAGTGTACATGCCCATGAAACCCTTGCTCCTGCATCCTCCAGCATCCCCCAGCATCCTCCAGGCCAGGGCTGATGGTGCTTTCAGTCACTCAGATGGCTGCTGACCACCTGCAGCATGGTGGACTCACTCTTCTGTACACTACCATCCCCCCCACCCCCCACCCCCGCATGTGACTCTGTTGCCAAGGTCAGGGCTGGGGCTTCTCAACTCTGAAGATACATTGCTGGTATTTTCATTCTAAAGATAAGAGTACTTTTTAAAAAGTGGAAGGCAAGAAGGAGAGAGCAAGTGAGGAGAGGAGAGAGGGAAGAAAGGGAGGGAGGGGAAGAGGAAAAAAGGAAGGGATGTTCTCAGCCCTGTGGAGGCGGTGGAGGTGGCTGAGCAGAGCGCTATTCACTGGAGCCCCTATAGAGTAATCACGTCTTTTCATTGCGAAGAGTGTTGTTGCCTGGGAATTAATATTAGATCTGTTGAAATGAGCCTAATGAAGATGACTTTTGGGGGGCTCTGTTTTTGCTGTATTTGCATAAAGTCTTTTACTCAGCTTGACGCATGCAAGTTAAAAATGTGAATTCTTTCCTTAAAGTTGTTGGTGCCTTGTTACCCAGTAGGAAGAGTAGTTGTGGGAGGAATCACAGTCAGGGAGGCCAACTTCGAACACACAGACACACACACACACACACACACACATACACACACACATACACACACACATACAAACACACACACGCATACACACATACACACACACATACACACACACATACACACACACACATACAAACACATACACACACACATACACACACATACACACACACATACACATACACACACATACAAACACATACACACATACACGCATACACACACACATATATGCACATACACACACATACACACATATACATACATACACACATATATACATATACACATATATACATATACATACACACACACACATTTACAGACAGACAGACACATACCTACATACAGACATACACATACACACACACACACACACACACTCTTTTAAATTTAGTTTCTCTCTATAAGAGTAAACACTCAGTCCTTGTGTTTTTGAGCCAGCCTCATATTACTTAACACAACGATTGCCACTTGCACCATTTCCTTGAGAATGCTGCCAGCTTTTCTTCCTGGCTGTATTCACAACTCTCTTGTGCTCACATACCTCACTGTTTCCATCCTCTCACCTGTTGATGGAGATCTAGGCTGGTTTCATTTCCTGGCCACTATTTTTTCTTGTATTATAAGTCCAATTCAAAGATTCTTCTCTCAAAAAACAAGGAGGGAGGGGGAAGCTGACACAATGATTAAGAGCACCGGCTGCTCTTGCAGAGGACCAGGCTTTGGTTCCTAGCACCCAAAGGACAGCTCCCAACCATCTTTAACTCCAGTTCCAGGGAATCTGGTGCTCTCTTCTGGCCTCAGCAAGAGCTGTATGTACATTGTGTGTATACATACATGCAGGCAAGCACATTAGTAGAAACAATAAATATTACCCCCAAAATCCCTAATGTTGATAGAACCCGAGGAATGACACCCAATGCTGTTCTCTGACATCTACATACAAGCGCATGCGCGCACATGCACACACACACACACACACACACACACACACACACACACACACGCATAGACACACACAGACAGACACGCATAGACACACACAGACACACACACATGTGCACACCCACTGAGGTCGATCAGAAAGCAAACCTGTTCTTAGTTATGCAATCCCACATGGTCATTGGCTGGCAAAGATGGCAGATCTTTCATTGGCCTATAGCAACAAACTGACAGCAAGCCAGACTTCAGTCCACATACTCGTGATTTGCCTGTATTTTGAGCAATAAATTGCTAGTCAGTAAACCTCCCGTAGCTTCCGTGGTAAATGCCAGTTAGGGCTTCCACATTCCATATAGATTTAAGCACACATTTACTGTTCATGTAATTTTGAATTAATTACATGCCAAGCAGATTTATGTTCTGTATACTAAAGAAACCCCGTACATGCCCTTTTAGCAATCAGCTGGTATTTAGGGCCTGCTCTGTTTTTTGAAAACAATGGTTCACATTTGCTGGGCCCTACTGTTCTTTACACATGTTCAGGTGTTGGTAAAATTAGAGAGCCCAGATGCTGATAAGTGAGTAAAGACAGGGTGGCCGGTGGATAGCAGGGTTTGGGTGCAGGATGAAGAAGCAGAGGAGCTTAGGTTTGACCTCCAGAGAGCCCCGTCTACAGTCTTGTCGGTAGCTTGGCTCGTGGCTATTTAGTCTGAGATGATGGTATGGCTGAAGCTGACCTTATTTATACTCCGCCGGCAATCCCCCAAGATTGCTTTGTGCTTACCCTTACCAGGTGGTTGGTATCCGTTCATTGATTGACTAATGAATTGACTGATTCATTCATTCATCCATTGAGGCCCCTTGCTGAGCATGCACTTTACCACTAAGTTGGTGTTGGTGTCCACATCTCCGTTTACTTTTTATTGCGAAACGGAGGTTCATTAAGTTGTCCAAGCTGGCTTTGAACTCACTCCGTAGCCCAGGCTGGCCTTGAACTCACTCTGTAGGCCAGGCAGACTTTGAACTCAAGATCTTCCTGTCTCCACTTGCTGAGTTGCTGGGATGACAACCTATTCCATTGGATCTTGCTTTACAGTTTCCTGACTAAGGACTTATTCTACATCTGGCAGACTGGGTTAAGCTAAATGTCTATGCCTGTTTCTCAGTGCTTCTTGTTACAAGGCTCTGGGATGGCCTCCCCGGCTGGGGGTCGGTTGTGTTGTCTAGGAAGACAGATCCACAAGAGCTCAGTCACTTGCTGGGGTGACTTGAAGGGTGGGGTTGGGGTTGACGGTGGGCCAGATGGCTCTTGCTTACTGTGGACAGAGCACAGCGGTCATACTCGGCCCCCCCTCAGCCACCGCCTTATCTGTGGTTTCACTTTCTATGGTTTCAATTACCCGTGGGCAACCACAGTCTGAAAATGTTAAATGGAAAATTCCAGAAATAAACAATTCATAACTTTTAAATTGTGTGCTGTTCTGAGTGCTGTGATGAAATCTCACACCATCCCACGTCATCCCACCCTGGACTGAATTAGTTCTTTGTCCGGCATGGCCATAATATATAGATCTTATACATACGAGAAAAGAAACCCCACAGTGATGCAACTTAAAAATGGCATAGAGATGACCTATTTTAGGATTAGCCGCTGTGGCTAATCTCTGTGCTTAATTTGTAGATGGAACATTATCTTAGATATTATTTATAGAAAGTCTCTCTCTCTCTCTCTCTCTCTCTCTCTCTCTCTCTCTCTCTCTCTGTGTGTGTGTGTGTGTGTGTGTGTGTGTGTGTCTTGATTTCAGGCATGTACTGGCTATTTTTCACACATAGTCCTGGAGGGTAAGTGGGCCTTTTTGTGTTTGTCTTTCTTAACTAAATTTTTCTATGGAGTGCTGTTTTTCATTATAACTTGGTCTTCTAACAAATTGCCAGAGACTGAGTAAACAACAGGCACCAATCACTTACAGTTGGAGAGGCCAGAAGCCCTAGGTCAGAATGCCACAGCAGGATTGTGGTGAGGGTTGTCTGTCCGCACCCCTTCATCACTGGGGTGCAGAAACCAGAAGTGTTTTCCTCCTTCTATCATGGACCTATTTCCACTCTTGGGACTCATCTAAGTCTGGTCACCTTTAATTGGCCTCATTTTCAGGTGTGAGTGGATAGCTGCACTTGAGGGGGAAGACAGAAGCCGCCTCTCTGCAGCTCCTGAGGTAGTTGCTAGCTCACACTGGTGTAGAAACCCAGGGCTAGTGCCCGTAACTTGTATCTCTGTAGGGCCAGCAAGCATCCTGGTCCACACAGCCGAGCATCCCTACAGGAGACACACCTAAGACTTCCCTTACTGCCTGGAGCAGGAGTGGCTGGAAAAGGTTTCTCTGTGCTTTGTAAGCAGAGACAGAAGCCGAGCAGCTGGGGAGCTGCGGAGGTGGGTCAGGGTGACGAGGAAAGGGCATCCATGAAATGAATCAGCAGCTCCCTAGGGTGGGACAGTGGCTGGAGCTCTTTTTTTGCAAGGGCAGCTTCTGATTTCCCTCGTTGGTGAGAGGTCACGGAAGCCGTTCTTACAGCTCAGGATAAAGGATGCTCTTTACAGCCTGAGTCAATACGGTTCAGGTCAGGCCTGCCATGCCCACCTGTGTACCACTAGTGGCCTCCTACAGAATATTCAACACAGCGGGGCTCCTTTGTCCCCTACCCCTGCTAGTTTCAGATAGTCACCTTGAAACTGAGATATTCTATGTAGGGGGGGAGAGGGGGGAAGAGGGGGAGGGAGAAATATCCTTCTTGTGTCCCCTTTCTATTTATCTGGAGACTTATCCAGGCCTTTGGAATAAGGCGGCCACATAACCCAGGACCCATAATTATTGCTGCATATTTCACTAAGAGGTACAAGTGAAATGAAGGTACATCCAGAATAGTGAAGTCAATTATCATTTATAATGGTGCTTATGGGGCATAGCAGATCCAGTTACAAATGGATTTTTTTTTTCAGTCTAGAAGCGTCCTCTTCATATTTTTAAAGACTAGAGACGGACTGCATACGATACAGTGTATGGCATTTAGCTGGTGACACTGGGCATGTGATTTTGAGAGTCTTTTTGAGTTGGATTTCCTACTTATTTCACCTTTATAATGCAGGCTCCTTGTTACGCAAGTGCCCATGGTCTCCAAGGCGTATGTGACCATAGCATACACTCCATACACACTCGTTTAAGCGTATCCTAATGACAATGACAGCATGTAAAAACACCCAGGAGATGGACACCACACTAGTCGGGGCCAGGCAGGGGAGGGGAGGGAGGGAGGGAGGCAGGGGTAGAGGAGGGAAGGTTAGAGCAGAATAAGCTGACTTCATCTGACTTCATGGGACTTTTATTTGTGCTTTGAGACAGGGTCTCATGAAGCTCAGGTTAGCCCTCAAATGCCTAAGTAGTCAATAATTACCTTGAACTCCTGGTCTTCCTGCCTTCACTTCCCAAGTGCTGACATTTTAGTTTGGCGCTCTCTCTCTCTCTCTCTCTCTCTCTCTCTCTCTCTCTCTGTGTGTGTGTGTATGTGTGTATGTATTTGTGTGCATGTGGAATTTAGTGGTCAAATTCAAGTGTCTTCCTTTACTGATCTACACCTTATTTTTTGAGGCAGAGTCTCTCATTGAAGCTGCTGCTTAGGCTAGACTGACTGACTTGTGTGTTCGAGGGACCTTGCTGTCTCTGCCCCACCCCATCACTGGAGTCACACATGTGCTTTGCCCTCCTGCCTCTGGCACTCCAGTTGCAGACACATCTGCCACATTCTGGTTTTTTGTTTTTTGTTTTTTTTGTTTTGTTTTGTTTTGTTTTTACTTGTGTGCAGAGAATTTGAACTCAGGTCCTCATACTTGGGCAGAAAGTGCTTACTAAGTGAGCTGTCTCCCCAGTCTGATTTTGGCTTTTTGCAATGGGGGGGGGTGTCTTCATTTATATTTCTGGCTGAGCTGACGTGAAATATGTACACCAGACTGGATCTGAAGTTGTAGGTACCCTCCTGCCTCCACCTCCCAAGCGTTGGGATCACAGGCATGTGGCACCACTCCTAGCCTCCTGAGACATTTTAATCACAACTGCACTTTTAAAATACTAGTCCCAAAATGGAAAAAGAGAGCCAAGGTCACTGGAAAACAAGGAAAACTATGCAATAGTCATATTTGTATCCAAGAATAGCTGAGGTCGAGTTGATTTTTTAAACTCATTTTCACCTCTGAGTCACAGGCATAACTCCAGGGTCCCATGAGTTTCTCTAATTTTTGTTTTCAGATTTAAATATTTTGATTAATTATTCATTTCCCTGTGTGAGGGGCTTTGGTATTGTACAGGCCAGCATAGTGCCCAAGATGAGATGGCCAGAGGAGGGCACCAGATGTCTTGGAGCTGCAGCCACAGGTGGCCGTGACCCACCCAGTGTAGGTGGGAACTGAACTCGGGCCTCTGCAGGAGCAGTGAGCACTTGTGACAATGACATCATCTCCCCAGCCCCTGATTTCAAAATTTAAGCCTTTCTTTTTGCCTCTTTTTTTATTATTATCACAAATTAATCACAAAACCGTCAGGTTTACTATGACATCTTGATACATGTACGTAAAGTACTTTTGATGGCTCATCCCCCCCCGCCCCCCCCCCGCCCCCCCCGCCCCCTTCCTTTACCTACTCTGGTCTGCCCTCCTTCTCCCACTGGTCCATTCCTCACATCGTCCCCCCTCTTATGCTGACCATGAGTCAGCAGAAAGTGCTCGGAGCAGCCTTGGCTCTCTTGCTCTCTCTTCTTGGCACATGCCTCCTGCCTCCTAAGTGGCAGGGCCCGTGTTTCTCTCACCCCTTTCTGGATCTCAGAGTGCACATGAGCTTAGGTTCTGAGTCATAGCCTCGCCCTCCAGGGTCCCTCAAGCCCAGGGCAGCAGTACCAGACCTCAAGGGGGTTTCTGTACCGCATCGCGTCTCTGTTTGTTGGAGTGCCTTGGTTTTCCTTCCACAGAACTGTCTAAAACACACAGGGGCCGAGTCTCCTCGCTAACCCTCGGAGAAGTTATTCATAACACAAGGCGCTTTTGCTGTACCGTTCCCTTCATCCGGCACCCTTCCTCCTGACATTTAAAGCCCGGGATGCACTGGTTTAAATTCCCCAGACCCTCCACTCAGTGACGCTCCTCTCTGCTATGACGTCAGTCCACACTGGGCCCGTCCTGGTTTGCGTTTCTGTCCATTTTTCTTGTGGCGCATCTGATTGGCACAACAGGCTCTCTGGCTAGAACTCCGATGTGTCTTTCTTTGGAGCTGGCCCTGGCACCATGAAACCTCAACACATCCGCTGCTGGGAGGTGGTCACGATTTGGGGGACAGAGATATAGTGGGGTTTTTTGGGGGGGAGGGGTTTAAGCATGTTTGAAAACTTCCCCTTTGTCAGAGATTCTGCAGGAACCGCGGGCGGGGCTGTAGCGACTTACCTTCCTTGCAGTTATTTCTTCTGGGCACCCGTTTGCAGGTCATGTCTGGAAGATTCTTTTTCTCTCCTAGAAAAAGAAATATTATGATGAAAAAAGGACAGAAACCTCGTAGCACATTTCCCCCACCATCCCACTTTTAACTTCCCGGCCCACTCGGCCTTGCCCTGGTATTTTAGGCCCCAATTAAGCCTTTTGTGCCTCTTTACATAATGGCTGGGCCCCTCTGAGGAGGAACGGGTGGAGAGACAGTTTTATGCATTGTGCTTCTGTTCTGTGATTGGGTCAACAGTCCATCCCCTGCAATAAGAAGAATAGCTTAGGGAAGGGAACAAAACCGTCATTTAAAATCCCCGCAGCCATCCCACCCACCACGGGTGAGGTGACATTTGGATGTTCTGGCTTGAGAAGGATCATGCTCTGATGTGTACCCCCTCCCCCCAGTTAGCAGAAGCAGACCTCCACCTCCCCACCCCACCCCCCCACCCCCGACTCCCCTGCTCAGTCCCAGCTCAGCTACCGGAACAGGTCACACATATTTAAAGCCACAGTGAATAGAGTTTACAGACGGGGAAGTAGGAAATCTAACCCTGAGTGCCCCGGCTTCTGTGCCCTAGGGTCTGCCTGGTTTTAGCCTTCAGGGTAAGGTCAGAAAACAGAGGTGGGGCCCTGAGTGGGGAAGGCCATCAGCCCATAAAGAGGCACCAGCCGTCTTTCTTCTGATACTGATGCGTGCATTTGGAGTTGGAATGGTTAACTAAAAAAATCAAAAGTAGTGCAATGGATTGTCTGGGGGAACTTCAGTCAGCAAAGCACATTCTGGGCTCTGCATTGGACTTCGGAGAGCACAGAATGTGACAGGCACTGACCCTCCTCTCCTCCCCTTGTTTTATATGGGACAAAATGGTACAGTCTCTACCCAAAACAGTGCATTGGGGCTGAATCGAAAGCTGCGTGTAGTGCTGAGGGGGTTTCAAAGATGGACAGACGACTCACTGATCCAACCAATAAAGAACCTACTGTGTGTTGTTAGGCTAGCCCTGGGGATCGAAAGGGGAGGGGAGAGAGGGCTTCCACCATCACATGGCTTGCAGTGGGGTGGGCATATTTACGGAGAGAACCACCAAGGACTTAACACCGGTTGGATCTTTTTGTTTGTTTTTGAGAGAGGGAGCTCACCTAAGTCCAGCCTGCCCTGGATCAGCCAGCAGAACGGGTGTGCCTACTTCCTAAAAAAGCCAAGGCCTGGGGGTTAAAATAACACAGGTACTGTTTCTGGGGTAGCAAAAATGGATGTTGTCATATGTTCACAAGTTGCCAAATGATTGTGTGTGTGTGGTGGTGGGGTGGGGGTGGGGAGACTGTGGAGTTGGGCATAAGTCATTACTAAGAAGATCAGCTCTGGGCTCTGGGTATGGCTTGCTCTCACTTTGTAGTAACCCTCCTCTTAGCATAGGAATGGCTCCCAGCCTTTAATTCGAAGAGGCCCCTGTATTCAACTCCAATGAAAATATGCTTTAATAACACAGAAATGTTCTTGCGATGTGCAAAATTGGTTTTGAAAAGAATCTGCTTTTCTGGTGCTCTTTGCTCTTCTCTTGATGGAAAAAAAAATCTGAGCATGTTACAGTTTATAAAGTATTTTCATACACGTATATTCTTTGAAAAGCGAACATCTTAAAAATCAAGGACAGATGTTCTCAAGCCTTTACACTGGAGAGAAATGCAAAGTTAGGAAGATGCTATTAAACAATCTGCTCTGGGGGGGATCCTGCTCCAGCTCGGGTGTCTTGGCTTCACAGAAAGTATGGGCTGATTTCCTAGGGTCTGTGGTAGGGCGCTAAGGATTTCCCTCACGGAAACCAGATCTCAGATGACACTGGGAGTATTGGAGGAGGCTTAGTTGGTGAAGTGTTTGCCACACACCTTGAGAAACCATGCTTCACGCCCCCTGTGTGCAGCAATCTGATCCCTGGGAAGGTTAGGGGGGGGGGGCGTGGAGAGGCAGATGCCCTCAGGACTTAATAGTAAGCCAACCTAGCCTGCCTGGCTAACTCACTGCTAAGGAGGAACCCTGTCTCAGAACACAAAGTGGACGGCTCCTGACGAATGGCACTAGAAGTTGTGCTCTGGAACACACACACACACACACACACACACACACACACACACACACACACACAGAAACCTTCCCTGGTTGGGTGCTTAGGGCTCTTGGGCTAAAAGAACTTCATCCTATTGCCTGAATGTTGTGGCTTTGGATGCTGTGTTCACATCCTGGTGCTTGAGAAACAGTGGAGTGTGTGATTATCCCCGCCTTCTGTCTTAAGAACCAGAACACTGAATGAGTGGCTTGTGGACTTAGTCTCCCCACTCAACAATGCCTCCCTCCCATCCTGGAGGCCAGCAGGGACTCTGATGTCTTCAGTGCTGAAAAGTGACCAAGTGCCTTGGATCAAACGGCTGAGCCCAGGAGTGGCCCCTGGCTGTCAGTCCTAGTTCTTGGTGTCACTTCCATTTCTTAGTAGCAGCCTGAAAGAGGTTCCTTAAGATTTTGGAAGTTTTTTTTTTTGTTGTTTGTTTGTTTGTCTACTGTGGCATATCAGTTCCTAGCATTGGCACCTTGACTTCCACCCAGGGACAGGGACACTCTGTGGAATAACTATTTCTCATCTTAACCACAATGCCCTTGGCTTGTTCCTGGTCCTCCTCACCCGTGGCCCTGGTGTTTATTCTCACCCCATGTCTGCCCTTTCTGACCTCTTCCATCCCTGGACTGCATATGATGCACCTGTGGGCCGGTGCTGCCTTGCTGTGTTGGAAAATGCAAGGAGATAAGTGTTCGGTAGTCATAGCTGATCTGTGTTGGACCCCTTCTCACACATACACACACACACACACACACACACACACACACACACACACACACACACACTCACTCACTCACAGGCCACTTACACCTACTTGTATTTGAGTGCAAACGTCTGCCCTTGGATGGTGACTTGTTTGACACAAAGGTGGCTATAGTTTTTCTGGCCCTGCCACTCTCCCCATAGGAATCTGGAATCCTCAGTGGCTTCCAGGTCATCTCCAGTAGAATGAAGACTGTTCTCTGATGTTCTGTTGGACAAAGCACCTGAGTGGAGTAGGATGAGGTGGGAGTCAGCAGTGCGTGCCTCAAGATGGCTCTGAGGAACACCATCGAGAAGAGAGCCCATCAGGTGTGGCTAGCTTCCCAGAGTGATGAGCATGCGTGTGGGACCATAATCCAGAACCAAGGCTGATGCACTGGACCCCACACCACCAAGCACTGTGGATCTGAGGCCCGCCCGAGGACAGGGCCTCTCCTGGAGTTGTCTTTTAGTTGGATTCTTTGATGAGACTTTCCCTCGCATGGGCAAGTAAGAGGCAGTGTCGTCAACGGTGTTGCCAGACTTGATTCTTAGTGTTGTCTATATTAGCAGGATACCCTATCCCCAGGCCAGTGGCTTCTCTATGTGCCTCAGTGTCTTAGTCTCCAGAAATGGGTATAAAATATTAGTTATTTGTAATAGGCTGAACATTATCTCCCTGAATAAACCTGTGCCCCAGTCCCTATAATCTTCAACCATTCATTTATTTAGAAAAATGAGCCTTTGTGGAGTGATTAAGGATTTTCAGATAGAAGGTGATTAATTATTTTGGATCGATGATGGGCTGGTGGTGTTAAAAAGGTCCTTATAAAAGCAGGCCACACTGAGACTGGAGTGTAAAGATGGGCAAGGCATCTTTACAGATTGGAGTGATATTGCCATGAGCCAAGACATGGCAGAAGCCACCAAAAGCACAAAGAGAGATGGAACTGAATTTCTCTGAGCCTCTAGAAAGACCCAGAAACACTGAGATGGGCCTGTGGCTTCTAGGAATTTTGGTAATTTGCCACAGCCACTGGAAATGAATACATACGTGCCTCCATGGTGTCACTGAGGGGACTAATCCATGCATGACATTTTACAGAGTCTGTGTGTTACCCAGTGCATTCTCGGTAACTATTAGCAAGTAGTGTCATTTTACTTTGAAGCCGGGGTGGGGGTGGGGGTGGGGGTGGGGGGAAATGTTGGCACAGGACAACAGAATGACCAGGGGCTTGAGTAGGTAACCTGGCGGGGTCACTGTGATTTGCAAGCTGGGCTTCTGTCTTTTCCTTTGGCCAAAGAGATTGAGTAAGTCCTGCCCTGCCCCACTGCCCAGAGTTTAGGGATCAAATGAGTTAATGAACATGAAAGTGCTTTTGCACAGCACCCCGTGTAAACTGTTAAGCTGTGGTCACAAGAGCTGGCACCAAACCGAGGCAGCCTCAGAGAGGGCCAGCCTGCGGCTTTGTTACTGAGGTGAGGTCATCTCTCTGGGCTTTTGTTCCTGCCTTTCTGAGCTCATTTGCTGGTGTCCCCCCTCAAACCTGGCCCCTTCAGCCCTGCCTGGAGCCCCACACACAAAGCTCCCAAATGGTCCCAGCAGTCCCTGAGCCTTTCCCAGGGCACATTTCTTTTGTTTTCATTTTTTTAAAGTTATAAACAATAGATAAATAAATAGATTATATATACTGTTTAATAGTGATGCCTTCCAGAGCTAAGGTAGATAGATATCATCACTGCTTAACTCCACTGAAAGCTCTATCTGCTTCCGATGAGTATCTTTTAGGCCAGAGGCCTCAGAGACCCAGGGTCAGGATGTCAACTTCAATGAGAACAAGTCAACCCTTGCCAAATGCTTGCAAGCAGTGAATTCATCTGTGAAGACACCCAGCCTCCCGGGATACTGGCTGGTCCAGCCTAAACAGAGCCAGGAGAGGATTCAGGAAGGAAGTGGGGGGAAAATGATGCTGATAGGCTGACTTGCTTTTTCTTTCCCTGGCCTTTCCTCCTTGCTGTTCTATTTATGTTTATTTATTTATTTCTTTTGATGGGCAGACAGCTGGCTGCGTACGCCTTGTGTGTATTCATGCCATGGCTTTGGGGTTCTTGCCTCACCCTCTGGTGTTGTTCCTCAGGAGCTCTCTACATCATCATCATCATCAATCAATTATTCATGGTGTGTGTGTGTGTGTGTGTGTGTGTGTGTGTATGTATCAGTGTTTATTCATTCTGCTGCAACTGGAAGTCAATGGTTGATGTCCAGTATCCTCCCCTTTACTTTCCATTTTTTTTTGAGGTGTGTGTGTGTGTGTGTGTGTGTGTGTGTGTGTGTGTGCAAGCTTGTGTATGGCATGTTCATGCAGGTATCCTCAGAGGCCACAAGAGGGCACTGTGTTTCCTGGAGCAGGAGTTAGATTTTCCTGTGAGATGCCTGATGTGAGTGCTAGGAACTGAGCTCAGAGTCTCTGCAAAAGAAGCAACTAAGTAACTGTTTTTAAAGTGTTGATCTTTCCAGCCCCACCCACATGTTAGTTTTTTGGGACTGTATCTCTCATTGCATCTGGCAGAAACACTAGGAAAAGACTAGTTGGCCAGTGGACTTCTTGGGCCATCTGTCTCTCTCCCAAACACGGTGCTGATTTACGGGTGTGTGCCACCATGCTTGGCTTTTACATGACAAGCTCAGGTCCTCATGCTTGCACAGAGACCTCCTTACTTACTGAGCCATCTCCCCTGCCCTTTACCTTGGAGTTCAGCTACGCTGGCTAAGCAGCAAGCTCCAGGGACCTGCCTATCTCTGCAGTGATTAGAACCAGGATTACAGAGCAGTGCTCCTCCTACACCTTGCTTTCCGTGTGCCAAGAACCAAACTCGGGTCCTCCTGTTTGTACGGCAAGCAATTTATCAACTAAGCTGTCTCCTCAGACCTGTGTCACTACGATGTCCAAATGTATGTATTGTGAGTGACAGCCAGTCCACAGCTGGAGAACCTTCCAGATTCCTCCAGTTTGTTTAATTGGACCTGCTTGCCCACTGCAAAATAAAGGGCCTCATTGTATTGTGTTCAGTCACTTAAAAATTATGCATTGAAAACTCATCCTGCTCCAGAGGATGCATCAGGTCCTCAAGGAAAAAGTGCTGAGCACACTGTGAGTAAGTGCCGAAGAGCCAAGAGGACAGGCATCCTGAAAGTCAGGTACCCCGAGTGGAGCACCTATTTAAAGTTTCCATTTGCCTAGGGTCTCACTGCAGCTTTGGCTTCACTTCTTTGCAGCCGGAACTCCTTTCAGAGCCAGCACGTCTTTCTCTGGTCTTGAGCCCCAACTCTGTCATCAGCAAATAGTTCTCGAGCACTGATCACGGGACAGACCTTGGGTAAAGATTGCCACGGCGGGATAGTAAAAGCAGAGAGTCCAGCGGGAGGAAAGACAACTGCTTGGATACCACAAAGAGTCCCCTTTCGCCAGATGCCCAACCTCTCCCTGTCGTCCTCGATGGCTTCTCCCTTCCCTCTGTTCATCCTGGGAGTGTCCTGATAGGCCAGAGTCTACACCAGTGGGTAGCAATGATGCGAGCCAGAGACGGGAACTGATGAGGTGGGCAAGGGACACCTAAGCATCTCTCCGCGTCCCCAGAGCAGCAGTCCTGTTTCCTGGGTCATCCTTCCTGCTCTAAGGAGCTCTGTGCTCTTCTGCCTCCCTCTTAAGTATCGCCAATGAATGGACAATACACTTCTCTATAGAGCTTGTCCTCTCTGGTGAACCTCATTCTTCTACAGGCGGGGAACCCGAAAGTCACTGGCTCTGTATCCCTCAAAGACACCCCTGCATTCCTGTGTCAGCAGGAGTGGGCCCGGATGTCCCTGGCTAGAGAGGAGCTCAGTTCTGTGACTTTGGGCCAGAGAGGAGACACGGCAAGTAACCTTCCCGAGGTCAGCCTACACTGAGATAGATGCCCAGTGTCCCCAGTCTGAACGGCCATCCTCTGTGTGGCTTTCCTTGGGCCCAAGTTCCTGTTTCCCACAGGGAAGTCTCCTGAAGGCAGTAGAAGGACCTTCGAACCACAGCCGGTTCCCACTTGCTGACAGCTAATGAGTTGTTGCCGGGATGCTTAATGCACTGTGAAATCAGCCATTAATTGCAGAAGCAACCGATCTCTGAGAGAGCATGGTGATTACGAGAGCCGTTTATGAGACCGGCGGCCTAACAAACATGCTGCTGTGTTATCTGCCCGTTCCTCATGAGGGGGGTAAGCCAGCCTTGGGACTGGAATGTTTGCCTCTGTCGAGGAGCAGTCATGGGCAGCTGAGTACCCCCAATCCCCTGCAGCAACTCTCCTCAAACCCCCAAATCAGCAGCTGAGCTCCTGGGGAAAGACAAGAATGTCACCTGCCAGCAGCCAGCTGAAGGAGGCAGCATTGGCTAATGGATGGAGCCACTCCGAGCTGTGGCTGTACCTGGTTCTGCTGGTTTCCAGGCTGCAGTCTAGGGAACTTCTGTGGCTCAGCGAGGTTTTCTGGTGTCCTCCAGGCTGGCTTTGAGCGGTACCCAGAGCAGCTTCGCTTCATTTAGTTTGTGTCAGGGGAAATCAGAAATAAACAGGTCTTTTTGTTAACATGCAAAACATCTTTATTCTCACATTTTAAACTTTTTTTTTTTTTTAATTGAGATGGTGTTTCACAACTACATGGGTCAGGCTGGCCTGGAGCTGAGAATCCTCCTACCTTAACCTCCTCAGTATTGGAATTTGCATCCCTCACCTCTATCAGGTTAGCTATATATACTACTGTGTTCCTCGTAATTATTACAACCAGTATTCACTGACACAGAGGACACGAGCTTGGTATATCAGGTGGGAAAGCACACATGATGTCATTTATGAAACCCACCTGCACATAGGTACACAGGTCCGTGCCCTCACATGTTCACCAGTGTCAC